>NC_081412.1:140406162-140711579 GCF_030272615.1 Cryptomeria japonica | reverse complement strand
ATTCCACATCATTCGTTCTTCAAGGTGATAACCCATCATGCATTCTTCACCATTTGTAGGGACTTTGCACATTCCTGAGGTAGATAGGATCAATCCCCTTCATGCAAGATCCTTCACGCACACGAGGTTGACTTGGCAACACGATCTGATCTCCATTACAATGCTAACTCATCACACAATGCCATCGATTGAATCACACAGGCTCAAAAAACTTCAACCGGAAACCCTAAGGCTTGGACTACTAACCGGTAGTCATACCATATTAAACCTTGATAGAAAAAATTCCATACACCGGTTCACTTGGACAAACATACCGCTTCACCTTTTGCACATATCCTGGTTCACAACATTATATCAGTTCACTTTGCCAGTTGCTTAACTTCAATAAACCAGTTCACTCTTCAACATATTACCGGTTCACCTCCTCAGTGTATTACCGGTTCACTCTTTAGCATATTGACATCAATGACAACATAATATCATCATGTCAACATACTCTGCACATATGCCAACAATCTCCCCCTTTGGCATTGATGGCAATATACAAAGATATCTCTCTTTCTGCATCACATCTTCTCCTTAATACTACAGATATCTTCTCTGTTTCACATCTTCTCCCCCTTTGACAACAATGCCAAAGTGGAGGCACGAGCTTCCCTATTCCACTATGTTGCTCCCCCTAAGGAGTAGCATCCTTCAACACATCAATCCTAAAAAGATATAGCAAAGTAAGATCTGACTAATGTGGAGCACAAACCTTTAGTTTACCTCTTGAAGGGGTAGCACCCCTAATTCACCTCTCAAATAGGTAAATGTAGCCTTCAGTAGAGGCTTGGTGAATATGTCTGCTAACTACTCCTTACTGGAAACATGTTCCAATACCACCTCTTTGTTCTGAACCTTTTCCCTCAAGAAATGATACTTGAGTTCAAAGTGCTTGGTTCTAACATGTAAAAATGGATTCTTGGAAATGTTAATTGTACTTGTATTGTCACAAAATATACTTACCAGTTCAGATACAGGAACTTTGAAGCCATTCAATACATGCTTCATCCAAATAGTCTAGGTGCAGTTCATAAAAGATGCAACATACTCCGCTTCTAGTATAGACTGAGAGATACAACTCTACTTTTTACTCATCCATGAGACCAGTCTACCACCGAGAAAGAATGCACCACTGGTTGTGCTCTTTCGATCATCCACATTACCAGCTCAATCAGCATCTATGAACACTTTCAGGTTGAAATCATCATTGTATGGATACCATAATCCATAGTTAATAGTTCCCATTAGATATCTAAGAATCTGCTTAACTGCTACCAGGTGAGATTCTCTTGGGCTTTTCTGAAACTGAGCGGTAATACCCATTGCATGTGCAATGCCCAGTCTGCTATGCACTACATAATGCAACTTACCAATCATTGATCGGTATTCCATCTCATTTACCAATGCTGAGTCATCCTCTTTTGATAGTTTACAACCGGTCACCATTGGTGTACCAACTGGTTTGTTGTCATCCATGCCAAAGGTCTTCAACACCTCTTTGACATACTTGGACTGAGTAATAAAGATTCCATCTTTTATTTGCTGAATTTGTAGTCCAATGAAGAACTTAATCTCCCCTATGAGTGACATCTCAAATTCCTTCTTCATCTCATCTGCAAAGTCATGACTCATCTTGTCATCTCCACAAAAGATTATGTCATCAACAAATACTTCACAAATCAAAATCTAGTCTCCTTTTGATTTCAAGTAGATATTGTTATCTTCACTTGTTCTTCCAAATCCAATTTTCACAAGATGGGAGTGCAAGCATTCATACCATACTCTAGGTGCCTGCTTCAGTCCATACAAGGTTTTATGTAGCCTACACACCATGTCATTGTCTTCTGATAGGGAAAACCCATCTGGTTGCTCTATATACACCTCCTCTTCAAGTATTCCATTTAGAAATGCAGATTTTACATCCATTTGGTATACCTTGAATCCTTTAAAAGCTGCATATGCAAGAAGAATACGAACTCCTTCCAATCTTTCTACTAGAGCAAAGATTTCTCCATAGTCTTCTCCTTCTTCTTGGGCATATCCTTTACATACTAGTCTAGTTTTGTTCCTTACCACTGTGCCATCCTCATTCAGTTTATTTCTGAAAAACCCATTTGGTTCCAATGACATTTTTATGCTCCGGTCTGGGTACCAAAGACCATGTACCATTCTTTTCTATCTGATCAAGTTCCTCTTCCATTATCTTGATCTAGTCTTCATCTTTATGTGCCTCTTTGAATGATTTAGGCTCAAATTCAGAGATCATACATGAGTTTTCTCTGACCTTTCTTCTTGTAAGAATTCCTGCATCTTTGTCTCCTATGATTTGCTTTGGATCATGATTCATCTTTACATACCTAGGGATGATCTTAGTTTTTTCCTCTTGCTTTTCTTCTTCATCCTCATCTTCATCAGCATCAACATCCATTGATGTAGGAGTAGTGTTACTGGTGCTTGGCTGTTTTGCAACCAGTTCCTAGAAGGTTACTACTAGTTCATCTCTTACTTGCTCACTGTCGGTTTCCTCAAATTTCTTAGAGGTTTCATCAACTCTAACATTGATGCTTTCAACAATTCTCTAAGTCCTATTATTGAAACATTTGAGAGCTTTGTTCTTTGTGGAATACCCTAGGAATATTCCCTCATCACATTTAACATCAAACTTGCTCTAATTTTCACTCCTCTTGATATAACATTTACTACCAAACACTCTAAAGTAGCTTATCACTGGTGTCTTACCAGTCTAATACTCATAAGGTGTTTTGTCCTTACCCTTTTTGATGAGTACCTGGTTCATTGTGTAGACTGCAATGCTCACCGCTTCTCTCCAAAAGGTGTGAGCAACCTTTCCTTAGATTAACATAGTTCTAGCCGCTTCAACCATAGTCCGGTTGTTTCTCTCTGCTAAGCCATTCTGCTATGGAGTCTGGGGAGTAGACAATTGCCTCTTGATGCCATTCTCTTCACAATATTTATTGAATTCACTGGAAGTGAATTCCCCTCCTTGATCAGTTCTAAGGCATTTGATTCTTCTACCGCTTTCCTTTTCTACCAATGCTCTGAAAGATTTGAACTTTCCAAAGGCTTCAGACTTGTCCTTCAAGAATGTGACCCACATCATTCTTGAGAAATCATCTGTAAGAATCATAAAATACCTATCTCCCTGCACACTCCTAGTTTTCATAAGACCACACAAATCAGTATGCACAAGATCAAGTAAATTGTCTGCAGTGAAAGATTTACCTTTGAAATTTAAGGAAGACATTTTCCCCAATTGACACTCTCTGCACAAAGGATTTTTTGATTTTCTTAGCACTGGCAATCCCTTGACTACCTTGATCTTACTGGCCTTCACAATGTTATCAAAGTTGACATGGAGGAGTCTCCTATGCCATATCCAGCTGTCATCAAACTTGGCCATAAGACATGTACTGACATTTGCAGTCAGCTGAAATAGGTTACCTTTGGTCTGCATACTGGTGGCCATCAATTCACCATTCTTTCCTTTGATTTTGCACACTCCATTTTTGAATTCCAAAGTGAGTCCACTATCATTCCACTGGGCAACACTCAATAGGTTGTGTCTGAGACCTTCTACCCAATACACATTGTTAGAACTGCTCTTTCCATTCAGAGAGATGAACCCTCTGCCTTTTACCATACATGGTGCATCATTACCAGAATGAACCACACCACCATCATACTCTTCCAGAGATAGAAACTTACTCTAATCACCAGTCATATGGTGAGAATAACCACTATCAATAATACACTCATTGGAATTATCAAAGCAGGAGACAAGAGCCTTCTTGTCTGACACATCTTCCTTGACACCTTCATTAACTGCTACAAAATAGTTTCTTTGGGTTCCTCCTTTGAACTTCTTGAACTTTTCCAGTTTGTCCTTTCTATCACCATTAGGACAGTTTATAGCAATGTGTCCTATCTGGTTACAAGAAAAACATTTCAAAGGGAGCTTACCTCTGTATTTATTGGCTCCCTTAGGAAGTCTCTTGGCAAGAAGAGCTTCAAATTCTATCAGGATCTCCTCATCATCCATTTCTCTATTCTATCTTGGTTCACCACTAGTACTAGCTTCTTTGCCTCTTCTAGATGGTGCAGTAGATGCTCTGAAGGTTGATTCAGTCTTCTAAATGCTGCCATCAAAACTATTTAGCTCATAGGCTGTCAACTTTGCAATGATGGAGTCTAGGGATACCTTCGTCTTGTCTATTGACCTCAACTCCTAAATAGCTGCAACCCTTATTGCATAGACCAGTAATAAGGATCTCAAAACTTTGCTAACAATAGTGGAATCTTCCATTTTACCACCTGCACTCTTGATATCTCCAACAACATGTTTGATTCTTATTCCATATTGTTGAATGGTCTCTCCTTCAACCATCTGCATGTCTTCAAACTTTCCTCTAAGGCTTTCTTCCTTAGCTTGTTTCACATGCTCATCACCACCATAGATATTCTCAAGAGTATCCCATACTTCTTTGGGATTCTCTTTGTCCTGAACATCAATAAACTTGATGTCAGATAAACTACTAATTAGTGCTTCCATGGCTTGTCCATTCTCTTGAATCTCTGTCCTTTGGTCATCAGTGAGAGTATCAGTAGGGATAACATAAGCATTCTCAACATAGCTCCAATATTGAGTACCCATGCTTCTAATGTATATCTTCATTCTGCCCTTCCATATTTTAAAATTATATCTATTGAATTTTGGACCTTCCCTCTTCATCATTACAATAGGATCTTTCCCTCAAGCGGTTAAGCTTACAACACAGAGGACCTAGAGGATGCTCTGATACCAATTGATAACTCAATGATGAACAGTGAGTACCAAACTAGTACTGAGAGGGGGGGGTGAATCAGTATAGACACAAAATCTTTTCCTGAACCAGTTTGACTACAAACAGTGAATTTGACTGACAATCACTAACACCAGTCTAAACCAGATTACTATAGGTTAAACACAATGAGATTGTGAAAGACATAAACCAACAACACTTAGCTTTCCATACAACCTACTCCCTCATTTCCACTTTATCCTTATGCATAAACAGATATTCTATCATCTGAGATACAATAATTTACTAGATCAACATGATTCACCACTAAACAAGAAATAATGAAACATCACATGAAAGAGGCATCACACATGACACGCATATTTTTTAGGTGGAAACCCAACTGGGAAAAACCATGGTGGGGATGAATACCCACAAGCTATTTTTGAACTCTTTAGAAGTCCACTCTATTAGGAGCCTAGTCTGGTTAAAGACTGTTACAACAAGTTCTGTTAGGAACCGATCTTGTTAGGGATCACCCAGTTAAGGGATGGCTAGAATACCCGGTTAAGGGTTAAACCCTATTAAAGGTTACTTTGTTAGAGGATTTTATGAACTCAATGGCTTTGAGTCACCCTGTTAAAGGATTTACAACAAGCTAGTTAAAGCTACCCTGTTAAGGGATTTTCTAACTATTGAAGTGATTAGAGATCAACAGGTATTACAATGATCTGGTAATAGTACTCAATGCCAATGCAGATCCATTTTAGTTCCTTCTTTCTGCACACACACTTTGCAGGTATTGATTCTCTTATTTGGTCTGTGAAGAATCATGTATCTCTTCTCTTAGATACACACACAACATTTGACAACAACTTCAACATGAAACACAACATTGACCTTATAGGAAACATATAGGTCGGTAGCATAAACCCTAAACCCTAAACATTTAGATTGAGAAATTCATTCAGTTCAATCCTGACCATTGAACACTTTGCATTTGAATACAATGGTCTTGAACAAATCTCAAGACATTCTCCATCATTCGTTCTTCACCGCTTCTCGAAGGCAATAACCCATCATGCATTCTTCACCATTTGCAGGGACTTCGTATATTCCCAAGGTAGATAGGATCAATCCCCTTCATGCAAGATCCTTCACGTGCATGAGGCTGGCATGGCAACGTGATCTGATCTCCATTACAATGCTAACTCATCACACAATGCCATCGGTTGAATCACATAGGCTCAAAACACTTCAACCAAAAACTCTGAGGCTGGGACTACCAACCGGTAGTCATACCATATTAAACCTTGATAGAAAACATTCCATATACCAGTTCACTTGGACAAATGTACCGCTTCACCTTTTGCACATATATCGGTTCACAACATTATACCAATTCACTTTGCTAGTTGCTTAACTTCAATAAACTGGTTCACTCTTCAACATATTACTGGTTCACTCTTCAACATATTACCGATTCACTCTTCAGCATATTGACATCAATGACAACATAATATCATCATGTCAACATAATCTGCACATATGCCAAGAGACAAAACACCTCTCTAGTATAAACTCATTTTCCCCCTCATGGGTGGTGACTATGAGTGTCTCAAGACCAGTAATTGTTTGAAATACTCCTACCATAGAATGAAGGAGATCACTATACTAGAGAGAACCATAGAAGACAATGCAAGAAGAACTTCCGAATCAGAAATGGAAAGAAAAAGATATGGGTAAGTCTATTGTATCATAAAATAATTGTTTTGCTAGAGATGTAGATATTATAATGACTATTCCACTTTTGAATATTGGTAAAGGACCTATCCAAGGTGGATTGGACTCTAGTAGATTTGGTCATTTTTATAGTGAACCTCATGCTAAACAAGTATTTGAGATAGATTTTAATGGTGATGAAGTTTATTGTTTGATCGAACAAAGAATGCTTCACAATTTTTACCAAAATCAAGTGATCAACAAACATTGGAAGCGTCGAATCCTACCCCCTCTTGTATCTTAAAATCCTATGTATATTAATTTGATGCAAATCATGTTATCATGTATCTAACCATGCATTAGCATCAAGTTCACAAATTCCAACTGATGAGGAACTATAAAGAGAGGGTTGAAGACTTGAAAACCCATGTAGCAAGGATCCAAAATTTAAGGAGAAAAGAAGAACTTCTCCAACCATTAAAATATTTGAATGTTAATCATCCTACTAGTATTGTCAGTTATTCAAATAACTTTGCACAAGGATTTAATGCTACTAGTATTCCACAAATATCATATGTTACATCAGAAATTTCACAACCTCCATTGATTAGCATAAACTAGACCCATATTAGAGAATAATTTTAATTTCTAATATTGTAGGAACAATGCTAGTAAACACATGTGTGACTTCATACTTGTTTTATGGAACCAAATGACATCACAACCTCTCAATGTTAATATTGGTGGAATAAGATAACAATATGGGCAGAATCCTTTTGCAGGCTATAATGCATCATAATTCCAAAATGTTCAAGCTAATCAACATGCTAGAAATAAAAATTGAATAATCAAAATTTGCGTGCTAGTCACCAAAATGCTCAAGGTTATAATAATCTGGAAATACAGTAAGATGCTCAATGTGGTCAATGGATAGGCAAAGACCAATGTAAACAAATATGTATAGATAGTTGAAATTAAATGGAATTCAAGGTTACCCGAATCTTGTGGATAATGATGTAGGAAAGGCATTGCCTAAATTTACTACAAACAATAAATTGTCAGGTAAGGATCATTCCATAGCTTGTAACAATTTGATTGATGAATATGACATTAATGATGAAGATGTGATTATGAAATTATTCATGTAATCATTGGCTAAAGATGTAAGCAATTTGTACAAAGATTTTTCCTGACACTAGTATATCCTTAATGGATAAATTTAAGAGAGTTTCAAAGAGAATTATGGTGATAATCTTGATCCAATGTTTGCATTAAAACCTATATCCATAAGGGATTAAATGAATCTATGTCAAAATTCAACAATAGGTTTATGTGTTGTGAAAATGGTGTCTCAACCTTGCATTTACATGAGGTTACTATTTATAGTAAGTTTTTTTTTAGCATGAAATGGTGCTAAATTCTCCCCAAATCTTCATATTGGCTAGATAAGCATGTCGTTAAATTTTCATCGCAAGATTACAACTAGTTTTGAAGATATTAAAGTTTATGTTTTTGAAGGGTGTGATGAAAGGTTTAAATTTAATTTTGAGGCATTTAGACCCTCCAAAATTCCCCGAAAAGTGGGCGTAACTGGTGTAGTGGGTTATGAGGTAATAAAGAAGTTAACAAGATTTTTGACGCATCAAACAATTCGTCAATCGAACACCTAGTTCACAAGTTATGGCCTCCAAAAGTTTGGACTCCTGAAATAGGAAATATAAATTGCATCAGACACATAAATGAGTTGTAAAAGGGAGGAACACATGTTGATGTGTGTTTTGACACATCATAGAGAATCTATAATGGAGATAAGGTCGAATATACTTTATTGGGTGGTTTTAGCCAATGGTTTTGTAATACCGTTTGATGGTTTCTTGTATTGTATCTCCTATATATGAGGTGTGTGAGATAGAGGTTGTGTATAAGAGTCTAATGGCTATTTCAAATTACCTTTGAATCTCTGATTAGTGGTACTCCTGTGAAGATCTTTCTTTGCAAGTATATTATAATTTCTATTATTGATTGCTGAATAATATATTGAGCTACTTTTGGAGTGTGGGTTTTTTTCTCCCAAAAGGGTTTTCCCCGTGTAAATCATTGTGTTGTGGTATGCATGCTATTATGTCTGTTTTTGTTATTTTTGTAACTATTTTAAAGATCTGTAAAAAATTTTGCATTAACCTCCTCTCAAGGTTAGTGTAGGAAGTTATTATGCTACTTACTTCCTTACAAGTGATATCAAAGCTTGATCACCTTTGGTTTCAGTTGTGGGTTGTTTGGTTTTTTGACCCAATCCAGATTTGAGTGGGAGCTTGTACAGAAGACACTTTTTGACCTGTTGTAGGAATTTTTAGATGGCAAGTTTGTCAGCGAGAATAGAGGTGGATAAATTTAATGGAAGTAATTTTGATATGTGGAAGATGAAGATGGAAGATCTACTAATAGATTGAGATTTGTGGGATGTTGTTGATGTGAATGTCTCAAGACTTGTAGATCCTACTGCAACCTCTCAGTATGATATTATGGACCAGAAAGCCAAGGGTCTAATTAGACTCTACTTGGCAAACTTTGTTCTGATCAATGTCCATGAAGAGAACTCTGCAAAGAAGCTATGGACTAATCTTGGGGAAATGTATCATCCGAAATCTTTATTTAATCACATTTTCTTGAAGAAATTATATTCCTTGAGAATGGAAGAGGGTGAATGAGTTACAAATCACCTGGAAGCATTTAATATGTTGGTAGCTCAATTGGTATCTATTGGTGTTAAGATGGACGAAGAGGAGAAATGCCAAATCTTGCTTTGTTCTTTTCCTAATTTGTAGGATTCTCTTGTTATGGCTATCGGTAGTACTTTTGTTATTTTGAAGTCTAAAGATGTGGTGGGTACCATACTTGGTGAAGAGATTTGGAGGAAGGTATCCATCAGTTCGAAGGAAGCCCTAACTGTTCATGGAAAACCTAAGAAAAAAGGAAAGAAGAATGAGAAGCAAAATAAGTCCAAATACAGAGGGAAATCAAAATCTCCTAGAATATCCAAAGTCATTAGCTGGAATTGTGGTAATTCAAGTCACATCCATAAGGAATGCAAAGAATAAAAGAAGAAATAAAAAAATAAATTTTTGATTTTGATTATGAGTCCGAGAAGGAAAATGGTGATGCATTCATTGTAGCTTTGGCTACTCATGCAGGTAATGATGCATGGTTAATTGACTCAGGTGCATCTTTTCATATGACTTCCAATAGAGATTGGTTTTTTGAATATGAATAATTTAATGGAGGTGTACTTGGGTGATGATTCACATTTAGATATTGTTGGTTGTGGTAAAGTTAGGATCAGGTTTTTTGATGGTAGAATAAAAAGGATTAGTGTTGTGTTGCATATCCCTAGATTATAATGAAATTTATCATCTGTGAACAAACTAATAGATGTAGGTGTGTAGGTAGTCTTTCCTGATGCAAGATGTAATATGATTAAGGGTTCTATGGTGATTGCTAGAGGTGTCAGGTTTGGCACTTTGTGTAAGGTAGAGGCATACACTATTGAGTGTAATATAATGTTTGTAAAAAGTAAAGATATGAATACTTGATTGAAAGATATGTGGGCTTCACCTTCAGTGGATGGACATGGCTTTTGGGTACGTAAGGGTATTCTTTATTTTGAAGCAAAGTTACCTACAGAGAAGACTATGTTATGGCACCAAAGACTTGGCCACATTGGAGAAAAGGGTCTACTTGGACCTTGAAAAATAAAAACCTTGTTGAAGGTTTGAATGACTGTAATCTTGACTTTGATTTATGTGAGCATTGCATAATTTATGGAAAACAAAACTGCATTTAGTTTTACTCGATTTCTCATAAACTTTGTGGTATTTGAGATCTTATTTATTCTAATGTGTTTGGTCCCATACATGTTCCTTCCATTGGAAAATCTACATATTATGTTTCATTTATTGATGACTTTAGTATAAGGACATGGGTATACTTTCTAAAGAGTAAATATGAATTTTTTGTTAGGATTAATGATAGTCCCAAAGATACTGAGAGGGGGGGGGGGGGTGAATCAGTATCTAACCAGTTAGGAGAATATTTGACCTTATTAAATATTTTGCATTCCAAAACAGTGTACCGGTAAACAAGAATTAATGCAGTAAATAAGAACAATAAAGACAACATAGAAAACACACCATAACACAAGATGTTTAACGAGGAAACCCGACGTGGGAAAAACCTCAGTGGGATTTGTGACCCACAATATTCACTCAATGGGCAATGAATGGATATTACTTACAAGAGGGGCCTGCACATGTAGGAAGGCCAACTGCCTAGAGCTCACTGCTCAATCTACAAAATGGATTATGAAAATCCAATATAATGTACTTCTACAATTCAACATTTGTTATGCCAGGTTCAATACTGGTTTAAGCTCATACTATAACCATAACCTTATACAAAATCTACCTTAATATTCGCTCATCACTTCTACCATATCCATCTCTTACATCTATCTATCATCTAAATGATTTACAAGATCTCATACATATATGAGTCTATTATAATATACCATGTCGGCTTTACAAAATATATTTACAATTAAATACAATAAACAAAAGTTTATTCTTGTCGGCTGGGGTGTCAATATACATTGTTGTCGCTGTCGGTGAAGTGTCTATTGGTGCCGGTGGTTGCCAGAAAATTGCCAGTAGGTTTCAAGGTTGCCATCAATGACAACACCATCATTTCTCACTATAGTGTAGAATGCCAACAATCTCCCCCTTTGGCATTGATGGCAACACTCATGAGAAAAATAAAAAATTTGTTCCAAAAATGAAGTCCAAAAATTTACCAAAAATGTGTGCTCCCCCTGAGTAGATGATCTCCTCTTATTAGCCATTTTTCTCTGTCAGCCACTACTCCCCCTTTGACATCAATGACAAAGGTTGTCAAAAATTGTCAAATGAGTGAAGAATTTCACCTTGAACTTTTTAACCAGTTGGTTACAATCTGGAATATGTTAGCTAAAACCAAGTTTATACTCTGTATGAATCTATTGCTGTCCTTCATGGTTGCCTCAGTTCTCTGGATTGTACCAGTGAGATTATGCATATGCTCCTCCAATGACTTTTGACCTTGAATTAATGCCTCAGAGATCTCTTTCCTTAGAGAGATAAGGTTGTCTAATTTAGGACTAAGTTTATGCTTAAGCTCTCTGGCTTTTGCCTTGATCCTTTCTTTCTCTTTCTCTAATTTTTCAAAATTTTCCTCAAATCCTGCTATCTCTTGTTCAATAACTGATATAGGTTCAGGTGAACCAATGATATTATCAGCTATATCATCTATCTCCTTTTGAACTTTGCTTATTTCCTTATCAATGTTCACTATTAACATATTTATCTTGCATGTATCTCTGTACAGTTCCTTATACTCCAAAATTGTTGTATTCAGTGCTAGTAAAAGTGTGTTAATGTGTTTCGTGCACTTCTTTATTGATTCCTCAAAGAATTTTTCTTTTCCTTTTCCATTTTCTCTTTGAATGTTTCCTCATTTATTTGATCAACTGTCAGTATATTTCCAGAAATGAATTTAGACAATGTGATTAACATCCTAAAGAATCCTTTACTTGATCTAAATTGCATTTTGGTGCAATCATCTTAAGAATAGGAATAGTGTCATCAATTGCCTTATAGGCCAATGTATTACAGTCAATTATTTTCTTTATTGAGTCCAGAAGTACTTCAATCACATTTTGTAGGTCTAAATTCGCTTAGTGAAGTACCAGATGTCTGACCAACTGCCTTTACTATCTCAGTGCTTGTAGTACTAGCAGCCAATTTGCTTGTCTCAACCTCAGGTAGATCAGTCTGAGTTTGCATTTCAACTAGTAATGGTTTCGGCTTCTTAGTGATTACCGTTTGTGTTGTCTCAACATGTACTTGTGTATCTACCGATTTCTCTGTTGGTTTCTCTATATTATCTACTGCCGGTATCTCTGTGTTATCCACTACTTGTATCTCTATCTCTATCGGTTTTACTGTGCCAACATCTACATTACCAGTATTTATTTCACTGTCCAAAGGTTTCTTTGTATGTATTGTTTTCTCTATTTGCTTTGTTTGTATTCCAACCTCAATATTTTCTGTCGGTTGCTCGATGTTTTCAGTGCTAGCAACATTATTTTTCACCTCAGTGTTATCCTTGTCCACTACTATGTTCATTTCTTGAGTATCAATGTTCATTGTGTATAAAATTTATGACTTGGGGTTAGTATCCCATGTGGTGTGTCAACATTTTCAGTAGCCGATATGTCCTCAATATGTACCAGTGGAGTAACCAAAGGTGGTGGTAGGTTGTCAGTTACTTTTATGTTTGGTAATCCACCAACTTTACCTTTTCCTTTGTCTCTGTCCTTTTGATAAACCTTGAAAGTTTTCTTAAGTCTGTTCAACTCTTCCTTTTTTTCCTTCTCTACAAAGAAGATATCCCACTTGTCTGTTGTTTCCTCTGCAATTTCATTGACTCTACCAACCATTAGGCTTGCATGCCAGTGTCCACTTGAAAAAAATGATCTATTAGCTTCACTAATAAGTTCATCAATTTCCTCTACAGAGTTAACTGTATGAATAGCTAGAAGTTTTTCAACCTTAAGTTTCTTATCTAACTCCATAACTACAATCCTCTTAGCATCTAACCTTCTGTACAATTCATTAGGAAAATCATCTACAACTTCTATTAACACTTTCTTGTAAATGTCAAGATGTAGAATAATGTTGTTCTCAATACTTTCCTTTTCTGCATTAGTGAAAGTATTATACAGTTTGCTAACATTTGCCAAGTTGCCTTCATCAATGATTTCACTCAATAAGTTATCCAGAGGTGGTATAACCTGATTTTGTTTCTTCTTTGGTGTCAACTTCTTTGTCGGTGGTCTTACTACCTATTACTTCTCCCTTGGTGTTCTTGTTTTCTTGGGTGGAGGAGAGGGTACCGGTGAAGGTTTTCTCTTCCTATCAACTCTCTTAAACTCAGCAGGTATCTCACTGTCAGATGATGTACCAACCATTGAGATATGTACCTCCTGTTGTAATCCTTCTAGGTCACTTTCCTTTATTTCGATTATGTTCATGACATTTTCTTTTATTTCCTTTGCTTGTTTAGATGCACTCCTAATGTACTTTTCTCTTTTCTTCCTTTGTTTCAACATTTGTACATCACTCTCAATTGATTCTGCACTACAAAAACCTTTTCTTCTAGTTCTCTAGGTGCCTCTAATAAGGCTTTAGCATAAGTTTCAATAATGTTTACATTTGCCTCATACCCCATTTCAATTACCCATACAGTTCTAGGAAGAACTGTCTCCATCCATATTTCATCCTTTTTAATCACAAAACATATTTCTTTGTTGTACTTGTCTACTATAATATGTGGTAGTCTCACTCTTGTTTTCATTTTTGCTTTGAAGGTTTTGAAGTATTCTATTATATTTTTTTCCTTGTCAGTGCCCATACCCATGCAGATTTCTAGCAACTTTTTGCCTACCGGTATATCATATCCAAAATCTTTCTTTCCAATACCGGGAACTTCTTTTGCGAAATATAACATAAGACATACCAAAACATTGCCAAAACGAAATGTTCCTTTCTTATCACCTTTTATCTTTTTCAGATTATCTATCAGTTCATCTTTTAGCCACTCACATAAATCTATTTTTGCATCATTATTCATCATATCATATGCACTTTAATGCAAAGACTGGAAACTGAATTAAGTCGGTTTGCATGTTTGGTCTTATAACCTAGGATCATGCTTATGAATCTGACATTTTCATCTTTGACATCATTTACTCTCAGAGATCTACTATCATATTTTTCTCTTGTTAATGTCATGACAGTGTTATTAATAACCTTCTTAGTCTTATCTGGCCTACTACCGGTGGAGGGTAAACCTGTCACTACCCTAATTGCTTCTTTAGTGATTTTACAAACTGAATCTAACCAAAGAAATTCTCCATGAACTCTACTAAGGACAATTCTTACTACCTCCTTAGGAAATTCAGGGATGTCCAAGATTTCCACAAAACCTAAAGTTTCAATTACCTTGTGTTTGGGTTTGATATTTCCATTTTCATCACAAATAACAATTTTAAACATTTTCAATATTTCCTCAGAACCTAATTCCTCAATATTGCAATGGATATAGATTCTAGGGTCTTTAGCATAAGCAACACCTTTTGGAATTTTAGAAAAAACACCTATGAAATCATCTTGTTTCGCTATCTCAGGAATGATCTTAAAAACGGGCCTAGGGTGTTTCACAACTTCCGCAACAGTAGGGTTTGCAATAAATTTCAAAGCAGAGGAGGAAGCCATTGAAAAATACCTTAAGCTACCTAACAATGGTTGAGTGCTTGAGATAAATTGCTTCGCTTCTTTGCCTTGGATGCCTTCACTTTGATTTCACGCTCTCTGAAAGTTTGAATGCTCGGTGAATTGAAAAAGAGGAAAAAACAATGATTTATAATGTATTTTCTTCCAACAACCGCATTAAATGCTTGTCGATTAAGTGAAACTTAACACATCTGCCAATAGAGAAGAAATGCATCTTCACACCATCTACTGAGGGTAAACTGCATGATATTCAACTTGTTGCAATACCCTCAAAGGGTTACTTCTAAGTTGGATGAAGAATCTCCTGCCGGTGGAGTAATACTTTGTTTTACTGGTGAAGGAATAGTCTCATCAACATTCTGATCTCTCTTTCCAATCCACTTTTTTGAAAATTATTGCTTTACCTCATCAAACTTTTCTTTTCCTTTCAAACTAGGTCCTTTATTGTTTGCCAGTGAATTCTTGCTTCTACAAAATTTTGCAATATGTCCAATCTTGTTACAAGCATAACAAGTCACATTATTTTTTTGAATAGCCTTTTCATATCCTATGTCAGTTTGTGTTCTACATTCATTAGATAAGTGTCCAAATCTTCCACAAACATAACTTCTTACATCCATTCTGCAATTTTCTGAATTGTGACCAACTTTGTTTCATTTGGAACATTGACCGGTGGGTGCATTAATGTTCTGATTGTTTCTAGATCTACACTGATTTGCTCTATGACCATACTTGTTATAGTTAAAGCATTTCTCATTAAATTTGTAAGCATTAGGTTGTCTTACCGGTTTATTGTGATCATGATTGTTTGCAATACTAGAACTTTCTCCAACTTCAAATCCAAGTCCATTAGTATCTGCATTAGGTTTCTGACTTTTCAGCATATTATCAAGTTCTTCTGAACTTTTCTTGAATTTCTCTTTATGTTGATTTGCAGTAGCCAACTCATTTTCCAGAATTCCCTTTTGTCTCATAAGTTTAGTTTTATTATGTTCCATGTGAATCAGATCTGTCTTCAACATATCATTTTCATGACTGAGTCTTAGATTTTCATTTCCAGCATCATTGAGTCTCCTAGTCAAGTCATCTTCATTCTTCTTTCTGCCTTGAATGTCTTTACAAAATCTCATAGTCATATCTTGCATTTCATTCCTCATAATCATGTTTTCTTGCCTCAATTTGTTCACAAGATCATTAAGAGTTTCCTTTTAATCATCATCACTTTGCATCTTTTCATGAAGTTCTTTTCTTTTATTTTTTGTAATAGTAAGATTCTCCTAAAGTCCTTGAATGAATTCCTATGCAGTTCTCAGATCATCTTCAATTTTGATATTCTTCAACTTCTTTGAATCATAGTCCACAAGAGCTCTTTCTAATTGCTTTCTTAAGTTCTCCATCTATAACGTTGTTAGAATCTTCCTCAAGTTGTTAGGCTTTTGAAAATAGAGCACCAGGCTCTGATACCAATTGTTAGGATTAATGATAGTCCCAAAGATACTAAGAGGAGGGGTGAAGCAGTATCTAACTGGTTAGGAGAATATTTGACCTTATTAAATATTTTGCATTCAAAAACAATACCGGTAAACAAGAATTAATGCAGTAAACAAGAACTAGTAAAGACAACATAGAAAACACACCATAACACAAGATGTTTAACGAGGAAACCCGATGTGGAAAAAACCTCGATGGGATTTGTGACCCACAATATTCACTCACTGGCCAATGAATGGATATTACTAACAAGAGGGGCCTACACATGCAAGAAGGCCAACTGCCTAGAGCTCACTGCTCAATCTACAAAATGGAAGTCTCACTGACTTACAAAATGGATTATGAAAATCCAATATAATGTACTGCTACAATTCAGCATCTGCTATGCCAGGTTCGGTACTAGTTTAAGCTCATACTATAACCATAACATTATACAAAATCTGCCTTAATATTCGCTCATCACTTCTACCATATCCATCTCTTACATATATCTATCATCTAAATGATTTACAAGATCTCATACATATATGAGTCTATTACAATATACCATGTCAGCTTTACAAAAGGCATTTACAATTAAATACAATAAACAAAAGTTTGTTCCTGTCAGCTAGGGTGCCGGTATACATTGTTGTTGCTGTCAGTGAAGTGTCTGCCAGTGTCGATGCCTGCCGGTGGTTTTACCAAATGAATATCGGGTGGTTGCCTAAAGGTTGCTGGTAGGTTGCAAGGTTGCCATCAATGACAACACCATCATTTCTCACTAGAGTGTAGAATGCCAACATTTTTCACTCATTTTAAATAAGTTAAAGCAATGGTTGAGTTTCACACTAGAAAGAATTAAATGTTTGAGGACTAATAATGATGGTAAATTTTGATCTAATAATTTTGATAGATTGTGTAAAGATTGTGGCTTTAACAGACAAAAGACAACTCCGTATTCTCCACAACATAATGGATTTACATAAAGGATGAACAAGACACTGATGGAGAAGGCTAGGAGTATGCTGAGTGATGCTAATCTAGAAAAAAAGTTTTGGGTTGAAGTTGTTGCCACTACGTGCTACCTGATTAACAGGTTTCCTACTGTTGGTGTAAATAATTATTCATCATGGATATTATTACACTTACTTAAGTTTACTTAGGATAATGCATTTCATAGTAGTTTGGGTATGAGACACTTGGGTGTTTGTGTCACATTGGGATAGTGTGTGTAGGAGAAATTCCATCTTTTATGGTGTTGATTTTGTTGTTACACTCCACTCTTGTTGTTACACTCCACATTCAGTGGGTGATCCACCTCATGTGGACTATTATATTATTTCTCCTACTTACCCACACCTATTTCCTACCTACCTTTGTTTCTTATTGAGCCACATGTCATGTTTGTGTGCTCACATATCCCTAGCCTTGCCTATATAAGCAAGCTCATCTACATTGTATGTAACTATTGAATTTGATTATTGATCATTTTCTATTGATGAGAATACAGTTTATTCTTGTCCCATATTATGTCTCTATTTTGTACATTTCATTGAGCTCTTGATCTTGGCAAAATCTCACATGGTATCAGAGCTATTGGGGCTTCATTGATTCATCTTGAAGAGGCATTATTGCAACGTCAAGAGGCAGATCTATGGAGCAGCATCTTTTGGAGGCGTCCTAGACTAGATCCGACCCCGCCATTGCATCCAGAAGGCCGTTTCCATGAATTTTGGTTATAAAATCGGCCTATTTTGGTTATAATTGTATGGATTTCGAAAAAAAATTATTATTTTTTCGAAAAAAAATAAAAATTCTTTTTCTGAAAATATTTTTCGAAAAAATCTAAAAGTAAAAAAAAAATTAAAAAAAAATTGAAAAGTCGAAAAAAAAAGAAAAATAAAAAAAAAATCAAAAAACTTATTTTTGGGGGGTCCGCAGACCCCCATCCCGTGAACCCATACTCGGTTGTACGTGCGTGCAGGGTCATACCCTTTCTGCAGGTCTCTGTCGCCGCTGCCGCGCCGTGTACCCTTCGGTCGTCCTTCTCCTGGCGGTCTCCTCCGACGGCCTCCCAGCCGACCACCGCTACTCCAGCACGGCTCCAGCAGGCCCTCTGCCACCACGCGACATCCTTCCACCCCGCCTACAGCCGTCGTGCCTCAGTCACACCGCGCCACCCCCGAGCTGCTCTACTTCCTCGTGCAGCTCCCTCCACTACAGCCGCCGCAATGCTCGCCTCCTCGTGCCGCCCTCCGCGTCGTCCTCTATCGTCGGCGCACCGTCCCGCTGCCAGCCTCCCAGCGGCACCTCCCGCCGGGTTTTTTTTGCCTTCCGACAACCGCCAGCAGGCTTTCGGAGACTGCAACATGGACACTAGGACCTGCCTGAGCATCCAGTTGGCTGCACAATCAAACTACCACATCGCCGGCGACCACCAGACCAGAGGACCCGCGCTCGCCACGTGGCAGGCGGCTACTGGCCCGCGAGTACAAACCGTCCATGTCAGGTTTCCGTACAATTCGTACACTGTGACACATCATCCGTATGGCCGCCACGTAGCTCTTCCAGTCAGCAAATCTGTATGGCACTGACTACACAGTCACTTGCACAGCCATCTGCCATGTCATTTGTCCGTACAGTACGGACGCCCAATCAGTAAGGGTGAATTTTTGCGACGGTCATACGGCCGTCAAATTTAACATAGTGACTTGCTGACATCAGCACCACGTTAGCATTTTTCAAAAAATTTCCAGGCCCCTCTCATTTGCATTTTTGATTTTGCAGTTCAACTTCAAATGGCCATAACTTGCTCATTTTTGCTCCTTTTTGGGTGCAATTTTTTTTGAAATGGGCTAAAATTTTGTGCTCTCCACAGTGGTGAAGAAATTTTTTGATTTTGATGCACTTATTTTTCAGAAAATGCAGTTTTTGGTGACTGTACCTGAGTAATCCTAGTTTTTGCAACTTCAGAGGCTTCGTTTGGGGTCATACGACCTCCTTTTCAGGTGTCGTTTTTTTTTAAAGTTTGTATTTTTTCGTCTACTTTCACATGATGCTATCAAATTGATTCCATTGTAAGTAGAAATTGTACTTTCATATTTTGGCCATTCTTGGCTCTCTTGGTACTTGTATATTTGCTTGAATCTCAGTTAGATTCATTGCACTATTGATTGAAGTCTCTTGTAACTCATTTGAGAAGTTGTAAAATTTGCATCATAAGTCCACTTTGCCTTGTTTTGCAAGTGGCTCATTGTAATCGCACTAAGTATAAAGTGCCAAAATCATCACTTTGGGGGTGGTACTTTGATTGAGTGAATTTGGGGGGGTGTCTCTTGTGCTTTTGTGCTCTTGTGTTCCTTCCTTTTTTCTTCTATGGGTTCTTCTAAGTTTCCTCTCTTAACTCCACATAATTATGCTACTTGGAAAATTGATGCATGGAGTAAACTTATGGAAAAAGGACTTACTCATTACATTGATGGAACTATTGTTGCTCTAGCTAATCCTAAGGCTGATCCAATTGGTCACTTGGATTGGCTCACTAAAAATATCATGGCAATTGGTACCTTAAGAAAGTATGTATCAAAGGATCTCATTTTTCATATTGAGAAATGTACTCTAATCAAGGATGCTTGGCAAAAGTTTCAAGACTTGTATGGTCAAGTTGATGAGATTAGGGGATATCAAATTGATAGTGATCTCACCTGTTAGATCCTAAGAACTTTGATACTATACAAGATTATGTCACTAAGGCAAATGAGTTGAGGGCACAACTCAAAGATTGTGGTATTGATAAAAAGGATACTCAATTGATATTCAACTTGATAGGCAAGCTTCCACAAGAATATACAGCATTTGTTTCTAGTTTCCAAACCCATAGGATGACAATGGGTTCAAGCTACACAATGCCTACATTTGATGCTTTCAATGAAATGTTGATGATGGAACAAACTAAGTTGATAAGCATGGGCATTCTTAAGGCTTCTAAGTCTCAAGCATTAGTGGCAAATCAAGGAAACAAAGGAAATCAAGGAAAAGACAACTCAAACAAGAAGAAATGGCAATCAAAGCCTAAAGAAAAAGCACCATTTTCTCCACAATAAGGAGATTCATCCTCTTCTAAGAGAGATAATTCACCAAAGAGGGAAAGACCTACTTGTGCTTATTGTAAAAAGATTGGTCATGAGGAGCATCGTTGCCATTCTAAGAAGATTGATGAGCTTACACATATCATCAAAAAGCATAACATTGATTTGCCTAAAGTCTACAAGAAGGATGATTCATCAACTTCCACTTCCTAACATTCAAAAGGAAAAGGGCAAGCATTCATGGCTTCTACAAGTGGAAAGACTCACTCTTTTGGAACAAGAAAAGGAAAAGCTCTAAGTGCTACTATCAATCATGATTCAGAGAGATGGCTTCTAGATTCAAGGGCTTCTCATCATATGGCATCTTTGCAGTCTATGTTCTCTACATTTGAGCCTTGCACCATGCCACAAATTTTGATGGGCAATCATACATACATGGATGTGATTGGGAAAGGATCTATTGACATTGGGGATAACTCCTTCAATGATGTGTTGTGTGTACCCCACTTGACAAACAATCTCCTTTCTATCTATCAAATCACACATGGTGCAACTAAGAGAGTTGTGGAGTTCACACCTGACTCAATTTTCATTAGAGACATGGAGACTAGAGCTATCATTGCGACTGGGGTGGTTGATCATGCATCTCGGTTATACTCCTTTTCAAATTTTGTTGATGATGATGATTTCACATTTGATGATTCTACACATTATGATCACACTTCTTGTGATGGTTCAGATTTTGAGGAGAACTTTGGACACTTGAACATGGGGATTCTCACATGTGACCCCATTCTTGAGCCTTGTATTTCATCTCCTCATATTGATATTACATCACCTATTGCACCTGATGATGTGGATCGTGTGACAGTTTTGCCTTCATGTGATTTAGTGCAGCAAGATATTCATTGTCTTCCAGCTTCAGATTCATGGGATGATTACTTGACAAATATTGCAGGTTTGTTTGTGGAATCCTACATTGCAGATTTGGGAGACATCATTGATGACATTCATCTTCTCTTTGATGAAGGTGATCCTTCTTCGATTGTTGCTAGGGCACACTCTGACCCTCTTGTTCATTCTCTACATGATCATTCTTTTGAGGTTGACATGATTGTGGATACTTATGTACAGCAGTTGAAGGAGGTCTCTTTATGTTTTGAGGAGACATGTGAGTCTTTGGGACATGTTCTACATCCATCTCCACTAGATCTTGGAGTGCCTTTTTCAGCAGTGTGGCACAGTTTACCACCTTTGGAGGGGGTATCTTTCAGCATCGACATGGAGACATTTGAGCAGTTTTCAGAGATTCCTTTCATCATGAGTTTTCTTCATACATCTTCCCTTCATGATTGGGGAGACTTCATGGATACACCTTTGGTTTTGTTTCTCCTTAAGGGGAGGAATGTTGTTCGACGTTCATGGAGCAGTTTCTTCATACATCGAGCTTCTATCATTGGTGCAGATTCCACATTGAGGGGGGGCTTCCTAGCTTCTCTTCTTCTCTCATATGGGGAGGACTTTTTCCTCACATGGGGTTTTGTTCCTCACATTCTTCTATGAGAGTTCTCTTGTATGTTTTTCATCTCTCTTTTGGGGGAGGGTTTTTTCCCATTGGGTTTTTCTCTCTTTCCCCACTTTGTGAGATATTTCATTTCATTGGTTTGCATGCATTTGCATTTGTACATGGGTACCTAACATGGCCTCGTAGCCGAGACCCATCTTGCATTGCTTAGTTGCATTGTAGACTTAAGTGCATTCCCCTAAATTGCACTTAAGGGGGGGTGTTGGTGTAAATAATTATTCATCATGGATATTATTACACTTACTTAAGTTTACTTAGGATAATGCATTTCATAGTAGTTTGGGTATGAGACACTTGGGTGTTTGTGTCACATTGGGATAGTGTGTGTAGGAGAAATTCCACCTTTTATGGTGTTGATTTTGTTGTTACACTCCACATTCAGTGGGTGATCCACCTCATGTGGACTATTATATTATTTCTCCTACCTACCCACACCTATTTCCTACCTACCCTTGTTTCTTATTGAGCCACATGTCATGTTTGTGTGCTCACATATCCCTAGCCTTGCCTATATAAGAAAGCTCATCTACATTGTATGTAACTATTGAATTTGATTATTGATCATTTTCTATTGATGAGAATACAGTTTATTCTTGTCCCATATTATGTCTCTATTTTGTACATTTCATTGAGCTCTTGATCTTGGCAAAATCTCACACCTACATCAACTCTTATTGATAAATCACTTAAGGAAGGATGCTCCAGTCACAAGCCTTCATTGAGACATCTTAGAGTTTTGGGTTGCGAGGCATATGCACATGTGCCAAAGGAAAAAGCAAAGTTGGAGAACAAGGCTGTGAAATGTATCTTCATCGGTTATAGTTATGGTGTGAAAGGATACAAGCTTTGGAACCCTGTTGTACAAAAGGTAATTCATAATAGAAGTTTATTTTTAGAGAAATTAAGTCTCCTTTTGTTACATTTCAACCAAAACAGACTAAGAAGGAAGATGTGATTCAATTCCCTTCTATACCCAAAAGAGTTGAATCGAGACCACTTGATAGGCAAGAAGTTGAGGAGAGCTCATATAGCTCTGAATCTTTAGAAGAGGAGGTAGAACCTCCAACTCAACTTGTTCAAAGGTCTACAAGGCATAAACAACCACCTAAAAGGTATTCACCTGATGATTGGAGATGTATTGTTTCTTTGAATACTAATGTGGATGAACCTAGATATGTAGAAGAGGCATTAAGTATGAATGATGCAAAATCCTGGAAGATTGCTATGGAAGAAGAAATGACAACTTTGAGAAAGAATGACACATGGGATCTTGCACCATTGCCTGAAGGATGAAAACTTGTTGGTTGTAAATGGGTGTTCAAGAAAAAGATTGGTTCAGATGGAGGCATTGAGAAGTATAAAGCAAGGTTGGTTGCAAAAGGCTACTCTTAGGTTGAGGGTGTTGATTATGGTGAAATAATTTCTCCTATTGCAAAAATGACATCCATTAAATTTTTGTTTTCTATTGTGTTGCTTATGATTTAGAGGTTGACCAAATGGATGTGAAAACTACCTTCCTTCATGGTGATTTGGAGGAGGATATTTATGTGACATAGCCAGAGTACTATGTGGTAAAAGGTAAAAGTAATTTGGTCTATAAATTGAAGAAATATTTGTATAGCCTCAAACAAAGTCCTACAATGTGATACCAAAAATTTGATACATATGTGTTGAGCTTGAGATTTGAACATTCTAAACCAGATCACTATGTTTATTATAAATTTATTGGTGATCATTTCCTATACATTGTATTATATGTTGATGATATGATATTCATTGGTAAAGGGAAAGATACGATTTTAGAACTAAAGTCTTAGCTTGCTACTAAATTTGAAATGAAAGATTTTGGTGCAATGAAACACATTGTTGGGATGGAAATTAGAAGAGATAGAGTGAACAAAAATCTATGGCTAGGCTAGAGTAAGTAAGTGAATTCAGTTTAACATCCAAGATTGTAGACCATTATGTGTTCCCTTCATAGTTGGAACACAATTATCTATTTCAAATTGTCCTACATCTCCATCAGAGATGGAAGACATGAGTAGACTGCCTTACCAGAATGCAACTGGAAGTTTGATGTATACTATGATTTGTACTAGACCAGACATTACCCAAGCAGTGGGAGTTCTTTCCAAATATATGTCTAATCCTAGTAGAGTTCATTAGGATGCAGTCAAAAGAGTCTTCATATATTTGAAGGGTACCTCGGAGTATTCTTTGTGTTATCAAGGTAATTTGGTTGGAGATGTGATTTCCCTTGATATTCATGGTTATGTGGATTCAGACTGGGCAAGTGATATTGATAGTAGAAGATCCACCAATGCTTATATGTTTACTTTATTTGGTGGTACAATTAGTTGGATGAGTAAGAGATAGGTTGTGGTTGCTTTGTCCACTACAAAAGCAGAGTACATGGTAGCTTCTCATGCTTGTAAAGATTCTATTTGGCTTAAAATAGGATGTTCAGATATTGGAATAAAACAAGGTGCAATAATAGTTCATTGTGAGAGTCAGAGTGCAATCTGCCTAGCTAAGAACCTGACATTTCATTCCCCGACCAAACAAATTGATGTTTAGTATCATTTTGTCAAAGATATGATCGAAGATGGCAGGGTGAAGCCGGTTAAGGTAGATACTTTGATGAATGTTGCAAATCATTTAACTCAGGTTAAGAGCACAAAGAAGTTCAGATGGTTTACTTAACTCAGGTTGTGAGCATAGAGTATCAAAGCTAATATAAAGAAGCATTTCATCGAATGGTTTTTTTTTATGATGAAGGGAGTTCATTAGATTTTTTATTAAAGACTTTAGAGTACATGAATCTTAGGAGTCCTTCAGATGAAGAGATTCTATCCCTTACTGCCACTACTATTGGTCAAGATAGAATTAATTATAATTTGAGAAGTAGAGTTGCCAACATTGATCAAGGAAAGCCCAGTAGCTTGTTTATCAAGACTGTAAACGACAACACTAAGGGGAACTACATCTGTAATTCAAAAATAATTATCAATAATCATATCTATTTAGTCTTCATGTTGTTAAAGAGTAGATTAGGTTATAACTTGTTCTCAAATGAAGCCAATTTAAGAGATATCATACATTTCCTTGGTATATTTTCATTGAGAACACATCTACATTTCACAATATCCAAATAAAGAATGCCAAAATTTATAGGTATTGGTAAGGGAAACTCCATACATCCTACAAATCCTTAAGAGCATAAGATAACAATATTTTGATCGTGTCTTGTCAATTGGCCACCATTTGACTATTGAACATGGTCAATTCAAAGAGTTTCTTGGGAAATCAGTTGGAACAACCAACAAAATGTCCCTAAAACCTATATGTGAACTAAGAACTCCAATAAGAATGGAACTCGGTAAAATGAAGCAACCAATGCTAAGTATAACTAGGAAACCTTTATGGCCTAGAAAATTAACATTATTTTCCAAAAGAATAATAATAAATATTGAAACCAAAGGGAAGGTATTTTATAGAATCATTGTATTTTAACTTGGAAAAATAAGTTACACAAGAAGGGGTTACAAGATTCAATGTTTTAAAGTCCTATATTTCTCAAGTAAAACATGACATAATGCAAAAATCTCATGAAGGTCAAGTGACACTTGGCATATGCATAGAAAATTGAGAGCTAGTCAAGTGATAATATAATGCATACAATCAATATTGGTCAAGTAACACTTGGGATATGCATGGGTTGAATTTGGTCAAGTGGCACTTCTTAAGTGTATGAATTTAGTGTAGCCCTTAGAAATTGTACTTGTTCCTCCATTATATCTTGAGCTTCACACTTCAAGGTAATAATTGAATAGGATCAAGGATAAATATAGAGTCTTCATGTAAAAAAAATATTAAAATCATTGTTCTATATATACATATGGGTTTAAGTGTTACATTAAGTTAGAAAGCATGCCATTTTCTTCAATTTATAAGTACTATCCTCCAAAGAATAAAACAAGAGGTCATTGTAGGACCTAGCATCTAGAGTTTTAAGTGCATAACTATAGTACAATATATCTAAATTCAATTTCAAAGAAATTGCATTTTACATATTTATCTTTTTGAGCTCCTTTTCAATATAATTTTGGCATCCACCAAGTGTTTAATCCTAAAACAATGATCAAATTGTTATGGTTTGATTATTTTATCTTAAGATTTTATGTAAAGTAAATTATTTTTCTTTTTTTTATTTTATGACTGTTTTACAATGTAAATTCACTTGTTTCTAAAAACATGACATAAAAATTTACTTTTAAAAAGGAAAACCTAACTTTAAAAAATATGAAAGAATAATATCGTAATTTTTTATACATTTTATTTAAACATTAGTCAGTTTGATGATTAGAAGTCAATAGTACTTTTACACTTTACACTTTATCCACATCAAAAAGTGAACAAATAGGGGAAAGGACCCAGTAGTTGTGCACCCTAACTTCGCGCTTCTCAAAATCCTACTTGGAAATTTCTAATCACTTCGATTTTTTTACAACAGCTTACTTGGCAAGTCCCCTGCTTATAACTAAGGTTTTAGGGCCACATCATCAAATATGATGCCACATCACCATGCTTTTTGCCAAGGTGTCCAAAACAGCCCCCCAAAAAAGTGAGACCAATAAGCGTGCAAAAGAGACCCCAATAGTTGTGCCGCTGATATGACATCACCTGATTGGTTACTTTTTACAATATTAGTACATTTCTTAACAACTATTGGTACATTTCCTAACAACTGTTGGTACATTTCCTAACAAAAATTGATATTTTTTGTTTCAAACAATAGGTTTTATTTGTTCAATTTTTGGAACAAAAGGTATCAACAACCCTCACAACAATTGATACATGCTCAACTACTAGGTCCTTTCCCCTAGTTAACCAATTAAAAAGTGAAAAAATAATCATCCAATTTTTATAAGCTAAAACTGATGTTTAAACTAGTACCTCTTATCAAGTAAAACAAGGAGGTCCAATTAAAAAATAAGAAATAATGGTTTATTCATTTTTTATACATTTTATAAAAGCATGAGTCACTTTGATGATTAGAAGTCCATAGTACTTTTACACTTTATGACGTCAAAAAGTGAAACCATCCAATTTTTATAGGTAAAAACTGACTTGTCAAGTAAAACAAGAGATCCAATAAAATTGTACGATTTGAATCTTCTCATCCCCTAGGAAAGCTGAAGAATTCTTGTGGCCTTGAGTTTTTAAAGATAAACAACACGTGGAAAATTACAAAGCTATAGAGAAGCACAAATGTATGATCCTTATTTGAATTCCAATTGATGATAACCCCTAGTTTGGGTATAAATTTTGATTAAAAGGTGTGGTTGAACTAAAAGATGCAAACAGTAAAATCCATCACAAAATTTAGAATTGTTCATATGTGGCCACAGTTCTGTATTCTTGTGCTTGTGCAATCATTTTGGAATTGGTGTTGTACAGGAAACAAACAAATTTGCTTTTAGCACTTGTCAAATTCACCTCCATGACTGGTTAACTTCAGTAATTGAGTGTGGAAAGCTACACCCAAATCATTGAAGAACAGCTCGTGTTCTGTTATTTGTCCTCATTATATTGCTCTCTGTCCTCATGTAACTGTTGATTTTGAACTATCATGCATTTCCTTGTCAACTTTGTTCAGTAATATGAAAAAGAAAAATCAATATTGTTATGATTTTGAAGTTTTAAGATCCTTTTAAGTTAGATTTAAATATTCTATAGGATTGAAATCCAATCCCCAATTAATTATTTTTGTGGGCTAACATGAAATCAACTGCAAATCAATGGTGTTCGGGGAACTTGAGGGAAGCATACAAGAAATGTCCGTCTACTTTAATGGAGAAGATAGAACTTGGAAGATGGAAGAGACATGTGTAAGATTGTTAGGAATCCGGAATCTCAGAAATATCAGATAATAATATTAGCAATATAACTAGATGACCCCATGAAAAACCATCAAGAATTCTTGAATGTCAATCATCAAGAATTGTTGCATGTCAATGATTGTGACCTCTCTGTCTACGTGCTGTATTTCAGAGGACGGGAATTCAATGCATGCATCTAGGATGGGAGTTTCCCACATAACCCTCTACTGAAATTGAAATTGGATTTTACTTGAAAGAAAAGAGACAGAAGAAAAAATAATAATACTTGTACAGCAAAATTTCCATCAGGAAAAATTAGGTTGTTGGTCACATGGCTGTCGACACAGCATATGTGATATTATGTCGCAATTGTTTCAGGTACAACTTTGATGTTCTGATGGAATATCCAGAGATAGATTGTAATGTGAAGCTCGATGTTTTGACTTATCTGGGGATAAGTCTTACTGGAAGTCCTTGTTTTGGAAGAGGGAAGGGACCATATTCAATCCCACTCTCGGTCCCCACAAGTTGCCACCTGCAAATAAGCCACATACATATCAGTTAAAAACATTCACGCTTCCCTCTTTTTCTCTCTGCCTCACAAGTCGGCAAACAAAAAATGCATTGTCACTCCTCATGCCCTAACTTTATATGTGATTACAATCTGAAGTAGTACGACCATTCATGTGTAGAAATATACGGTCTCTCCACTGGTTTTCAACAAAAAGTTTGGCTGTAATTCAATTTCAACAAAGGTCGTAAATGTGTATGGATAATGATAATTATTATTATTTATGTTTATAGATGTTTAGAGTGGTCGCAATGCTTATAGGAAGTTCATCTAGTAAAACAAAATGCAAGGATAAGCATCAAAGTTGAAAATGCAATTTCAGCTATTCTTATAGAAAGTCGGAAAGAAAAACAAAACGCGAAGATAAGCATCAAAATGGAGAACGTAGTTTCAAAGATCATTATCTGTCAACTTTCCTTCTTTTGGTTTGGATTTCGCTCAACTTTTCCTCTTTATTTAGTTTTGATTTGGCTCAACATTGCTTTCTTATTTAGTAGTTTGGATTTCACTCTATTTAACAGCTCATGTTTTTTTGCATTTAACATGGAAATAAAAGAGACAAATCCAATGTGAAATTATGTCTTTGTAATTGAAAACATGTCCATGTTGTCTGTTTTATTTATGTTGTCTGTTTTATTTATTGTTAGTTTTTTGTTTTTCTTTCACGATGTACTACTTCCTACAGGGCTGCCACCTATATTCAGTGCTACCATTGTAAATTACCCCAATCAACCTAACTAGTATATGCAAAAAATATATAAATAACTATTTTTTAAAACAAATAATAGATCAATAAAATAATTTGGTGAATAATGAAGTTTTTCATATGAATTTTTCTTAATGTGAATATGCTAGTTTATGAGTTTTTTTATTTTTGTGTATAAGCTTTATTTCATTATCTATTATTGTGTACAAACTTTAAAGATATTAGATTTGAATTTGTATCCCTCAACTTTCCTCCTTTATTTGATTTGGATTTTACCCTATTTAACAACTCAATCCTTATAAAAAGATTAATAGAAAAGAAAACTGTGATAACATAATATAATAATTTTTTAATGAAATAATAAAATCATTTTCTCTATTTTTTTTTGTAAATATGAAATGCTACTTTATCAGATTTTTAACCTATTGTGTACAGACTTCACGAAGTACAGAGCGAATAGGGTTGCCAGCTTTAGTAAGCAATAAGTAAATGTACAAAAAAGTGTGGTGCACTTTACATGACGGATTGACACGAAGTCTGAGTGAACATTTCCCAAGCGATCTTGCTGAGATTTTGTAACTTTAACGTTCTACGAGAAAAATTCGTTTGAAATCATAAAGGATTGTGAAAAAGCGCAAGATTTTGTGTACCTGTACTTGGTTGTAAGATGGTGGATTAAGATGAACATTTCCGTGTATGCCAGCTGATTTCCTGGGCACGAGTGGACTCCATTCCCAAAGGGCAAGAAAGTATTTGGCTTTGGAGGCACCTGCATTTCATTCCTTTTAGTCAGATACTAAGATTTAGCATATCTTTTTGTACTGGGATAAGAAACCAGCTAGTTTAAATTTAACATACAGGGCGCCGCATATGTACTCACTAGGAATCTTGATGGATCAAAATGTTGGGGATCAGGGAAGAATTCAGGATTATGATGGATGTTTCGGAACAGCGGCAATACTTTCCAACCCTTGGGAATGAGGAAACCTGCAAAACAGCAAGAAGATATAGATATAGATCTTATTCTTTTTAGTATGAAAATTTCTAGGGTTGTGGAATCATTCTTATAACCTTTGTGCTCAACGTTGATAAGAAAATTCCTAGGGTTATGGAATCATTCTTACCTTTGTACTCAACGTCTTCAACAGCTTCTCTGAACGTGAAGGATAACACTGTCGCCACCCTCAACGTCTCCTGAATAACCTGAAAACATCCGTACAAGTTGAAGATAAAATGCTGGTAATGGTAACAGCAAATTTAGAGATGGTATAGGAAAGTCGGTTGTTACTGTATATAGTTAGACATTTGGATTTGATTCTGAATTTTTTCTCATTAATATGTTATGTTAGAGCAAATCTCATCTTTAACAGGAGAAGAGATAGAAGTAAATCAAACATTCTAAATGGATGGAAGTAAGAAAAGAGATAAACAAATCAAACATTTCAAGAGGATGGATTATAAAATTTGATCTGAAATGTGGATGATAAAAAATAACACATTACGGTGCTATCCACAATGTCATAAATACCCTTGTTGTGAGCAGCATTTTCTTGGTGTCTGCAATTGTTAAGGACTCCTCTACCTTACTCCCTCCAACCGCATCTTGCTCAGCCTATAAAATTCATTACATCAAAGATATCAGATTTTCAGTCTATAATTATTAATATATGTAATTTCTGAATTCAACTGTATAAAATTCGTTTTACATTCATTATCATCATTTTCTTCTACCTCTCTATGAATTATGGAATGTAATCTAAAACATTGATGTAAAACAAATAGTGAATAGATGTTATTTTTTTCTCTGGTTTCATTTGAAGCATAGAATATGGTCCAAAATGTTGGTACAAAACAAATATTAAATTGATACCATTTTTTTCTTCTAATTAGAAATGAATCATGAAATACGATCCAAAGCAAATATTACACGAATCATAAAATGTGACCAAAAATATTAATATAAAACAAATCTTATACAACTGAATTCAGAAACTACAACTACATGTGCACTCATGCTGAAACTAGTACAATATACTTACAATGACAGCGTCAAGAAGGGCAGGATATTCTGCAAGAAATTTAACAAGCCACGTCAAGACACTGGCTGTTGTATCCTGCGCTGCGAAGAGAACGCCAATGACGTTGTCAGCTATCTGCTCCTCGTTCAGAGTCTGTCCTTTTTCATCTCTGGATGCCATCAATGACTCCAAGAAATCCTTGTGATGTGCATTCTGGGCTCGTCGCTCTGCAATTATTTTACTCAATATTTGGCCGAGCTTCTTCCTTGCCTTGAAGGAACCAAAACAAAAGTTTAGAACTTGAATACATCTGAACATCTATGATAAAATATCAGATTGTTATCTATTATTTATAGATTGATGGATTTTACATTGTTATCTATTATTTATACCTTGATGGATTTGTTGAAGAGCGTTCCAGGGAGGTTGACAGGCAAAGAATTGTATCCCTTCTCCAAAATGTGATAATATTTCTTGAGAGCTTCATGGTGAGCGGAGTCCAAGGGACCAAAAATAGAATGCAATCCCACATCAAACGCATACTGCGAAGATTATATATTTCCCATATTAGAAGCAACCAAGGCTGAGCACATTTGGCTGAAATAGAAAAAAATGTCACCTTTTTCATCTCCTGGAATGTACTTATTGTGCGCCCTTCCCATGTCTTCAAGATATTCTGCGCTATCTTGTCGATGTCGGGAACAATGCCACGGATAGCCTCAGGAAGGAAACTAGACTGAACAAGTTTCCTCAGGCGTGCATGGTATTCTCCTTCCTGAAAAAACAGAGCATTCCGGCCAAGCATCCGCTCCTTGCTCGCAGGGAAGGTGGGCTTAAAAATCTGAGCTTTCTGGACCAGTACAAATCTCACAGCCTCTGGATTTGCAATCATAATACAAGGGCACCCTAGAACTCGAGTTTTGAATATGTCGCCATATCTGCACAGATGGAATAAGAAAAGTAAAATTCACGACTCAACTTAAACAGCACACACTAAGCATTGACTACATATTGAATATAATAATATAAATCGATGACTGAACTTAAACAGCACACACTAAGCATTAACTACTCACTGAACATAATAATATGAATGGACAACTACACATTAAACATTGACTACTCACTGAACATAATAATATGAATCAACAAGTAAGTAAACCATATTGAGAACAGGAGTAAGAATATCTACACTTGTTTTACATTGGTGGGTATCAAACATTGACTACTCACTGAACATAATAATATGAATCAACAAGTAAGTAAACCATTATGAGAACAGGAGTAAGAATATCTACACTTGTTATAAATTGGTGGGTATCATAAGAGTTCTGCAGAAAACAGTTATATAAGACATTTGGTTGTCAGTAGTAACACATTATGCCATAATTGGCATACATGTGATGATTGTATGAGAAAGATATAGAAATCTCATCTGGGTGGTTGGGAAGAAAACAAGATAAGGTAATAGCAGAGGAAAATCCTATAGACTGCAGGCACTAGCTACACTAAAGAGAGGAAGAAATAGATATTATCACCTCTTCTGTTTACTGGAGAAGAAGAAGTCTGGATTTTGAGAGTAAAGCTGCAATGTTTGCCCAATATATGGCCATCCCATGGACCCTGGTGGCAGTCTACTTCCTCTGGAGAAGAAAACTAGATGATACCATAGTCTTACCACCATACACCCCCCCACAATTATCAGAATTGCCAGCAGAAAGATCATTGTGACAGAAAGTGGATCAGAACCAGCTGCTGGCTGCTTTCTAGTGACCCAAGTTCATGTCTAACAAAGTCTCTTGACTGCTAATCCTAACAATCTCAAACCAAGTTACATGCCCAAAACCCAAACCAAATCCAAGTGGAGAATATGGATTGGACAGAGAAATTCACAGCCCTATCAAATAAGGGCAGTAAAATGAAGGTATGCAAATGATCCTTGATGCTGCAATATAAATAGTTTCAAAGCCAGCCGAGGTTTTTAATTGTACTGGGTTAAGAGAAAATTAAATGGAGTTTAAGAGGATAGGTTGAGGAATTATCCAAGTTTTAGCCTGTTCTGCTTTCTAAATCATTTAAAGTATGCGATATTCATGCCATGTTCTAAGTTTCGAAAACATCAAAGTTTTTCATAACCTAATCAAGAGAAAGAGGGTAACGTCTATGCAGTGATAAAAGTTTTATTTATTTATTAAACAAATTGCAAATTAGAATACAAATATATTCTGATATTTAATTTATTTAATAAATGTTAAAAATGGTCTTGTCAAGGACTGTTTTTTATGTCTGCATAGACAATTCTAAGAAAGAGTGCCCCCAAAACTCCTACCTTGGTTTTTAAGCTTTGACTACTTAATAAATTGTGTTCTATTTTGCACCATATGATTTTGAACGTATTTATAGAAGGAAAAGTATATATTTGTTGTATATTGTTTTAGAGTTCTTTTTTTGTTTTGTATATAAGTTAATCATAGTTTAATATATATTATTTTAAATATTATTAATTTAGTCATAGATTTTTTATTTTTTTTGAATTGGATGGGGACCATGTTTATGTCTTATTGAGAGATACACATATGTGGTCCTATCTCACCTTTTTGGATTTTAGTTTTATTATAATCAAGGCCAGCAAATCCACAAATTATTTTTTGCTTGTTGGCTTGCAAGTCAAAAACATCCCAAGTTAAGCACATAAGATGTTGCATTAATACAAGATTTGGGTTATTAATCATCATGAAATGTATGTAATAGATGAATGAACTATCATTGCAAAGACTCCCTAAAACACATTATCAAATAGTTACATTGAATTTTCATAATTTTTATAGATATTGCATCATTGTCATTGTATATTTTTTTCAGTTGTCTTATGCATCTTTAGTCATTTATATATTGGCAAAGGAGTTTGGCTCAAACATAAGCCTAATGTTTCATATTCCATCCACTTATACCAAATCCTCAAGGTGTATTTTAGTACCACATATTTATAATAGCAAGTATAATAAAGAATATTGGGTTATATGGGGGAGCATTGCTTCTAGAGTCCACAACTTTTGACTGAAGAAGTCAATCAAGCCTACTTTTCTTTTCTAGAATGAAGATCTCGAAGATATTTTTTGCACCATATGATTTTGAATATATTTGTAGAGGAAAAAACACATATATCATTTTGGTGTATTATTCTCAATTTTAATTTTTCTTGTTTTGTATATAAGTTAATCATAAATTAATATTTATCATTTTAAATATTACTAATTTAGTTGTAGATTTAGATTCATCTAGACATTTAAGGTTTTTTACTTCTTAGACTAGGTGGGGGTCATGTTTATGTCTGTAGACACCTAAAACTTGCAAAACTAATTAAATGAATTTTATTAATTAAATCATATTATTAATTCGTCTATTAATTAAATCTACATTTAATTAATATCCCCTTTTCTTCTATTTTCGCCATTAATCAAATTAAAGATTTGATTAATATTCCCCTTCTTCTATATACGCCATTTAATTAAATTCACATTTAATTAAAAATCTCCATTTAGCCCCTTTCCCATTTTAATTAAATCCACATTAATTAAAATCCCCTTTGCTTTTAACTAAATCAAAATTTATTTGTAAATCCCCCCACTTGCAAAATCCTACAAATGCAAGTTGCATCCCTTTTGGCTAAACTAAATTATTTTAATTTAACTAAAAATCCTATTTTCCCTCACCCACTTGCATTCTCCTACATCTCCCACTTCCCTCCATAATCATCCTTCTAGAAATCTCCTAATCACATCCTAATCATGTCTAATCTCCTAATCATGTCATTTCCCTAAATTTGGGGGAGTCACTTCTCCAAATTTGGAAGAAAGTCTTCAGAATGCATTTAAAACTTTATATATTTCAACAAGTTAGCTTGTTGAGTCTTCCAAACATGTAAGGCTCTTACATAAACCTCTAGTGGTTTTCCTCTTTGGGCAAGTTAGCCTCCAAAGTCTTCAAAAGGCATTTAATGCCTCTTACAAGCCTACACCCCTTAGGCATGATGGTTGTCCCTTTAACCATTTCCCATATTGCACAAGAGTTTACCTTGTGGGTAATAGCATGCCTCCCTAGTTAATGACATTATCCAATGATGTCACTCCTTGAGGTTATCCCTACTTGCTTTCTTAGCATCCTCTCAAGCCCTCTCAAGGTGAAATTTTTCAACTTGGGATTGGATTGAATCTCTCCCATGGATTGATAACTTTCAATCCTAGCCCTTGTTGAGATTACTCAATTTGAACCATCCATTTCTTTATTTTGCCTATAAATAGAGCTCATTTCTTCAATTAAAACATCCCAATCTTTTGCATCCAAATTATAGTCATTTTGTAGGTTCTCAAGGAGCTCATTTATCATCTTCAAGCATCTAAGTCTTCTAGCATTAGCATCATAGCATTTATCTAAATTGCATTATGTTTTAGATCATTTAACCTAAATTGCATATCAATTATATACTTTTTCATCTTCATCTAGTTTAATTAGCTCATCATAATATTCAATTTGGAATTAACTTAGCCTCATATCATCTCCACCATCTTGATCATAACTAGCTTTTCATCTTGCATCCTTAGCTTTCACTCATATCATCATCTCACCATTCACTAGGATCTTAGTTGCATTCATTTTGACCCTAGAATCATCATTTAAATCTCGTTCTCTAGGTTGACATCCAAGAGATCAAGTGCCAGCTTGAATCTTAAGGATCTTTAGGGATAGAGGAGCATGGAACGATTTTCAAAGTTTTTGGTTCACTAACATGTTTTTGTGATTACTAACTCTAATGTAATGTTTCATGTGTGTGTTTGAGGTGTTTTCTTCCATTTGCGGAATGATCCCACATTTCTAGCACACAATGCCCAATTAAGAGATACACATATATGGTCTTACCTCGCAGTTTTATATTTTAATTTTACTAATCCTAAGGGCGACAAATCTAAAAATTGGCATTTGATTATTGTCTTTCATGAAATAAAAATATATTTATTTGGGCAGCTAATCTTACAATAATGTGAAACACAGGTCATTAGTCATCATGGAGTGAATATAATAAATGAACAAACTAACATAGAAAAGAATCCTTCAAACATATTATCAAGTAGCTACATCAAACTTGCATTATTATTTATAGATATTGCATCATATTCATAGTAATTTTGTTGAATATTGTATATGTCTTCTATCATTTACACATTGACAAAGGGGTTTGACTTAAAAGCAAGCCTAATGTTTCATACTCCATCCAATTATATTTAATCTTCAAGGTTCTTTTCAATGTAGTACATTTTCCTTAAATGCAAATATAACCAAGATGAATGGGTAATATGTGGGAGGATGACTTATAGAGTTTATAATTGTTGGCCTAATAATTCAATTAATCCTACCCATTTCAAAATAAAAATATTGGAGAGTTTGATATTGCTAATGTTATGTGAAAAAAGAAATCCTAAGCTAATCAATGTTGTAGTGTCATAAGTTATACTCATTAATTGTTAGTCTAATTTAACACTCTCCTTATCACTTGTGTTAGTTTTCACCCCCTTGGACAATTTTAGGACAATCTTATCCCATATTTAACCATCATCCAAACCAAAAATTAGGGCAAGATCTAATATCCCAAGCCTTGACTCTTTCACCCTACTTTTTGTGAGCCCATTTTGGTGGGACAGGGTGCCCAACTCCATAGTCCGACAAAATCTCACAAAATTTTAAATAGAATAAGTGTTGCATTGTCATTATATAATCTAGTCTTGATTTTTATTTTTGACCATTTTATGTTAGCTTTAAATTATGAACAATTAACTTTTTAGTTCATATAAAAGCATTTAATCTTTCCTCATTTGGATATAAAACAAGATACAACCTTTATGATAATAAAGCTCTATTAAATAGAGCATAGATATACAAATCTGAAGGATAATTAGTAGCATCAAGTCTTCATCAATATCTTCATCAATTGTTCATCACCCGTTTGCAAAGTTGATGGAAGCTTCAAGGAATGTTGGAAGATGATAAGGAATCACTAACTAATGATGATCTTATACCTCTCCTTAAGAGTTTGGTATGATTTTATGTTATTTCACATTTCCAAGTTTAAGCTTTAGATCTCTTTTGTTTTTAGTCTTTTTATCATTTACTTTCATGAATCGTGCACTCTTGAGTTGGTTTGTACACCACCTTAGGATTGTATCATCTAGGTTTTAGTCTAATAGACTTGAGTAGGGCTCTCGTTTATGTTTATGCACATTATTAATTGTCACAATCTTAGACACACTTAAAATTCAAATCACACATAGACACACATTTAATTTTAGATCCAACTTGGATTTTCAGGTACAAGTGGAAACACAAAAATAGGGGCTTGATAAAGACAAGCCCCTATATAGCCACAACACTATTTTCTCTTTTTGTGACTATGCAGGTACAAATCTGGCAACTAAATTCATTATAGGAGCACAAAGTAGACTAAGATAGACTGTTTCAAACTTTAAACGAGAAAAAAAATAGCCCTAATTTACCTAACTCTATTGTCTAGCACTTTTTAGCTAAATTTATGAGGAACAAACCTATAGGTCCTACTGATTCATTTCTATGACCTATTTTTAGTTCAAGCACCTTCAAAACTAGGTCACTTGGCTCCATAGTCCACTAGTTTTGATCTCTGCTTACTATCACGGGTGTTCCTCTATATCTCATTTTTATTCTTGTAGCTATTATTAGTCTTTTGTATGTCTGCAATTTTGTTTTATTAGTTTTTATTCTCATTTATATAACTTTTGGACCTAATTAGCTCACATTAAAGTCAATCAATCAATCTTCTATGTAGAAAATGGATATAACCCATGTTTCTTAACTCTTTTTTTATTAGAGTTAGTCAAGTATAACAACTTAGACTTGTTCATATCCCAATGTTTTATGGAACAAATTTTGTCTTTGGTTAAGTTACTAGCAATATTTGTCCACCTCTTTTCAATACCAAACATTTTTTAGATAGTTCAAATAATCAGAAGGCAACTGAGAGCAGGGGGGTTGAATCAGTTGTCACAAATTACATGAACCATTAGCAATTTAAACTTTAATGTACCGAAACCCAAAATATTTATACCGGAATAGCAAATAACCAATTAAGCATAAACAATAATCACAGAATAAAATCCATCCACATAACACCAAGATTTGTATGTGGAAAACTCGGTAAAGGGAAAAACCACAATGGGAAGCCTACCCACAGTCAGATAATACTTTTGCAGTAAGTATGTGAATTACAATGAAGGGGCTTGCACTTGCAGGAAGGCCAATAGCCTAGAGCACATTGCTCATCACAAAAGGAGCCTCACTGACTACATAGAAATCAAGACTACAATCCAGAGAAGTGTTTAATTGCAAAAGATAGCATCTCCTATGCCTGATTACAGTTCCGGTTAAGCTCAATACTAGAGGACTAAATCCTCTTACATAAACCCAATTCGATCTCCAATGATTGACCAACTCCTCTGCCTAAATGATATTACATTATTCGCACATTATTTATTCCATGACAGTGACCTCCAACAATAACCATGATGATCTACAATGAGATCTTACATCTATATATACAAACCCTCAACCATAAACAATCAAGTCGACCACCAGATAATAAACCAATTACATAATTACAAACCAGGTCGGCCTTAGACCAAACAAATAATACCAACACATAAGTCATCTCGTAAATACATCAATAGGTCCTATCCATATGTTACATTAAAGTTAGTCCATAACATAGATCAACCGGGACCAAGTATAGGTCCATACGCTTTAGCAATGATCTCCAACCTCCAATTCTCTAACATGATCAACAACAACATCCTGAAACTCCATCAGAAGCTGCACCAACACCACTTATGCAATTCATCAAAGATCTCCACCAAAAGCTCTGTCCTTGAAACCCTCATCGAAACCGGAAACCAATCTTCTAAGCAAGTAGGATAGCATTTGATCTCTAGACTAAAACCAACTGACCAAATATGAGTATAAGTATCATGAACAAGTCAATTCCATCACCAAACTATACCAGAGCCTACCAGATCATGTCGGATCCAAGTTAACCAAAAACCACTCAACCTACTAGGACCATAAGGGTGCCGATAAAGCATCCAAACAACTAGTGTTGGCATCAATGAAAAAACATCAATGCAAGACATAATCAATTCTACCAAATGGCCAAAAATCTCCCCCTTTGGCATTGATGGCAACACTAGATGTGAAAAACATCTAAGTACCAAGAAATGCCAAACAAGTCTCCCCCTGTGGAAGACAACCAACAAATTCCCACATATAGCTCAATTTTTTCTTTATCAATATCTCTCCTTCTTTCTTTTTCTTTTTCACTTTCTTTTCTTTTTTTTCTTTTTTACTTTCTTTTATTTTTCACATCAATATCACTCCCCCTTTGACATCAATGCCAAAAATCTGACAAAAATATCAAAGCAAAAACATAAGCCTCTGAATCACAAAGCTGACTACTCCCCCTGAGCAGTAGCATCCCACATCAATGCCAAAATGAATAGTATCTCTGATAGTGCATGTCAGAATGATGCCAAACCGCATCAATCAAGTCTCTATCAGAGGGACAGAAACTCCCAATCTGTCTCTCAGGTACTCAAATGATTCCTTGGACAAACTTTTAGTGAAAATATCTGCAATATATTCTTTAATGTTCACATAAACCAGTCTAACTTCATTTGCTTACACCTTCTCCTTCAAAAAGTTATACTTGATAGATATGTGCTTTGTTTTAGAATGAAATACTGGATTATTTGATATATCAATAGCAGCAGAGTTATCACGGTGAATAACTATCGGTGCATCATAATCCACCTTTATATCCTTCAACATTTGCTTCATCCATAAAAATTGTGTACAGTCAGTAGCAGTAGCAACATACTCAGCTTCAACAGTAGATAAAGAAGTACGTGACTATTTCTTGTTGATCCATGAAACCAACTTCTTTCCAAGAAAGAAAGCTCCACTAGAAGTACTTTTTTGGTCATCGACATCTCCAACCCAATCAACATCTATATATACACATAAAGTAAAGTTATCATCCTTAGGGTACCACAAACCATATTCTAATGTACCTTGCAAGTATCTAAAAATCCTTTTCACTGCCATCTCATGATTTTCTCTAGGATCACTCTGAAATCTTGAAACAATACAAACATCATTCATAATGTCAAGCCTAGTCTGAGTCAAATAAAGAAGACCTCCAATCATAGATTTGTATCTTGTAGGATTTATTGGTGTAGACACATCTTTTCTTGTCAATTTCTCATTTGTAACCACATGAGTACTTACCAGTTTAGAATCTCCCATACCAAATTTCTTCAATAATTCCTTAGCATATTTAGTTTGACAGATGAAACTACCTTTGTCAGTCTGAGTAATTTGCAAACCTAAGAAAAATTTCATCTCACCAATCATAGACATCTCAAATTCTTTTTCCATATTCTTAGAAAATTCTATGCATAACTTATCTTCACCTCCAAAAATAATGTCATCAACAAATGCTTCAATAATTAGTATATCATCGTCAGTGATCTTATAATATAAATTACTATCAGCACTTCCCTTAGTAAAACCAAGCTCTTGGTGCTTATTTCAATCCATATAAAGCTTTCCTTAACCTGAAAACCATATTTGTATCATCTGATAGTGAGAAACCATTACGTTGCTCAATATAAACTTCCTCATCAAGATCCCCATTCAAAAATGCACATTTAACATCCATCTGATAAACATTGTAGTTTTTATAAGCAACATAGGCAAGAAACACTCTTACAACTTCAATCCTAGCTACAGGTGCAAAAGTCTCTCCATAATCAATTCCTTCCTTCTAAGAATGTCCTTTACAATCTAATCTAGCCTTATCCCTTATAACTTGACCATCCTCATTTAATTTATTTCTAAAAACCCATTTAGTTCCAATAACATTTTTTATTTTTTAGGTCGGGGAACCAAGGTCCATGTGTTATTTTTCTCACTCTGATCTAATTCTTCTTCCATAGCTTTCAACCAATATTCATCTTTACATGACTCAATTACTGATGCTAGTTCAACTTGTGAATTTAAACATACCTCATTTGTTGTCAGTCTTCTTCTTATCATTACTCCATTGCTCTTATCCTCAATGATTTGATCTTCAGAATGATTCAATCTCACGTGCATAGGAGACTTCTAACTTTTTGTACCTCTTCCTTGTTCTTCACTTCCTGTAGAATTCTCTGATGTTTCCGGAGTAACTGGTTCAACTCTTTGTTCCGATAAAGGTGCTACTAGTTCAGATATAATGATTTCCATTATCGGTTCCTTCTCATAAACTTTGTTTTGACTTATGTTCATCTCATCTACTTTGATATTAGCACTCTCCACAATTCTCTATAATCTCTTGTTGTAACATCTATATGCTTTGCTTTCATTAGAATAACCAAGAAATATGCCTTCATCACATCTAGGATCAAATTTCCTAATAATATCATCTCTCCTGATATAACATTTACTACCAAAAACTCTAAAATACTTAACTGTAGGTGTATTGCCAAACCATAATTCATAAGGTGTCTTACCAGTTTCTCCTTTGATATGTACTATGTTGAATGTATAAACTGTTGTACTCGTTGCTTCTCTCCAATAGATATGAGGTAGACTAGCTTTCATCATTGTTCTAGTAGCATCCAAGATAGTTATGTTTTTCCTTTCCACAAATCCATTCTACTGGGGTGTCCAGGGAGTAGAAAATTGTCTTCTGTCACAAAAGTTATTAAACTCACAAGATGTGAATTCACCACCATGATCTGATCTCAAATATTTAATCTTCAATCCTATCTTAGTTTCCACTTTAGTCTTAAAGATTTTAAACTTTTCAAATGCTTCAGATTTTTCTCTCAGAAAAGTAACCAACATCATTCTAGAATAATCATCAATGATTAGCATGAAATATCTATCACCATGAAAAATTTTAACTCTAGCAGGGCCACACAAATCAATATGAATAAGATCAAGAACATCATTTGATTTATCTTGTATACTTCTAAAAGAGGTTCTGACCTGTTTACCCATTTGACATTCTTTACATACCGGATTATAGGGCTTCATAATCTTACGTATACCCCTAACTGCCTTAGTTGAACTGATCTTCACAGTGCAATCAAAATTTACACAACACAACCTTTTATGCCATAGCCAACTCTCATCAATCTGTGTAATCAAACATGTCTTCTCACTGGAGTTCAAATGAAATATATTACCTTTTGTCTGTGTATCGGTTGCAATCTCCAAGCCAGATCTATTAATGATTTTGCATTTTCCATCCTTGAACTGTAATTGAAATCCCTTCTCTACCAATTGTCCTACACTCGAAAGATTATGCTTCAAACGTTCAACATAATAAACATTGTCATTATTGTTCTTACCATCCAATGACATAGTTCCTTTTCCTTTGATGATGCATGCCTTGTCATCTCCAAATCTAACTAGACCACCATCAAATTCTTGCAAAGACAGAAACTTCCCTTTATCTCCAATCATATGATGTGAACAACCACTATCAATTACCCATTCATACTTGTCTTCAATTTTAGCAGCAAGTGTCTTCTCTTCAGGTACATTCTCTTCCAATGCCAGATCATCTTCCTTGATAGCCAAGAATACCCATTCCTTTCCACTTCCAGATCCACTAGCAGAGTCTTCTGCTAGTTCATCATCTAAATCAGTAATGCCTTCCTCATCTGCTATGAAGCATGATTTGTCTCTATTTTTCTTGTATTTATACTTGATCTGATATCTAGGGTTAGGCTTAAATGATCTTCTGACTCTTTCTTCAAATCTTCAATTGCTTTTCCTTCATACTTACTTCCTACCGGTCCTTTCGATACTCTTCTAGTAAATAGTGCTTCAAGATGCTCAAACTCATCATCTTCTCTCTTCATATCTTCCACTTCCTTTGCATATAAATCTTTCTAGTCTTGCTTACCAGTTGTAGATGTAGATGCATGAAAAGTAGGTTCAGTCTTCAGAGCTCTAGAAGGTCCAAATTCCTCAAGCTCAAAATAAGATAGTTTCCCAACCAAATTATCTATGTTGACAGATGTATTAGCCATTCTTTTGAACTCATTAATAGTAGTAGCCTTCATTTTGTAAGTCGGTGATAGGGCTCTCAAGACTTTAGAAACAATTTTGTCTTCACTCAAAGGTCCACCACAACATTGAATTCCCATAACAATCTCATTTACCCTTTCCATGAATGTAGTAATCCTTTCATCTTCTTCCATCTTCAGGTTTTCATATCTCACCCAGTAACCATCAAGTTTAGAAATCTTCAATGTAGGGTCACCTTCATTAAGAGTCTCCAACTTATCCCATATAGCCTTTTCAAATGATTTGTCGCTTAATCCCATTATTTGTTGATCAAAAAGTGCACACAAGAGGGCTTCTCTTTCTCTACAATCATTCTCAAGCTCCTTGTCCAGGTTTGTCAGAGGAGGATTGCCAAATCCTGGATTATAAGGTGTGAGACCATTCTATGTGATCTCCCAAATCTCTTTGCCAAGATATCTCAAATGAGTCTCCATCCAAATCTTCCATACTGTGTAATTTGTTCCATTAAGCCTTGGAATATCCCTTCAAAAGATAGCTCCAGAATAACTAGATGAACTTGAACTATTAGTCGCCATAAGATCTTCCTCAAGTGGTTAACTTTCTGCAGAGAGGACCAAAGCTCTGATACCAATTGTTAGACATTTCAAATAACCGGAAGACAACTGAGAGGGTGGGGTGACTCAGTTGTCACAGATTACAGGAACCATTAGCAATTTAAACTTTAATACTGGAACCCAAAACATTAATACTGGAATAGCAGATAAACCAATTAAGTATAAACAATAATCATAGAATAAAAGTCATCCACATAACACCAAGATTTGTATGTGGAAAACACTGTAAACGGAAAAACCATGGTGGGAAGCCTCCCATAGTCAAATAATCCTTTCGCAGTAAGTATGTGAATTACAATTAAGGAGCCTACACTTGTAGGAAGGCCAATAGCCTAGAGCACACTGCTCATCACAAAAAGGAGCCTCACTAACTACATAGAAATCCAGACTACAATCCAGACAAGTGTTGAACTGTAAAAGATAACATCTCCTATGCTCGAGTACTGTTCTGGTTAATCTCAATACTAGAGGACTAAATCCTCTTACATAAACCCATTTCGATCTCCAATGATCGACCAAATCCTCGGCCTAAATGATATTACATTATTCACACATTATATTCCTTGACCATGACCTCTAACAATAACCATGATGATCTACTATGAGATCTTACATCTATATATACAAACCCTCGACCATAAACAATCAGGTTGGCCACCAAATAATAAACCAATTATATAACCATGTTGTCCTTAGACCAAACAAATAATATCAACACATAAGTCATCTCGTAAATAATAGGTCCTATCAACACGTTACATTAAAGTCGGTCCATAACCTACATCAACCGGGACCAAGTATAGGTCCACATGCTTCAGCAATGATCTCCAATCGCAAAGTCTCAAACATGATCACCAACAATATCCTGAAAGTCCATTAGAAGTTGCATCAACACAACTTATGTAGTTCATCAAAGATCTCCACCAAAAGCTCTACTGGTGAAACCCTCTTCGGAACCTTAAACCAATCTTATAAGCAAGCAGGATAATATCCAATCTCCAAACCACAACCAACTAACCAAATATGAGTATAAGTATCATGAACAAGTCAATTCCATCACCAAACTATACGAGATCCTACCAAATCATGTCGGATCTAAGTTAACCAAAAACCACTCAACCTACTGGGACTAGAAGGGTGTCAATAAAGCATCCAAATAGCTAGTGTTGGCATCAATGACAAAACATCAATGGAGCACATAATCAATTCCACCAAATGGCCAACAACATTTTGGTGAATGCAACTTCTTTAACATTCTTTTTATTATAAAAAATCTATTTGATATGCATTTTTGTGTCTTTTATAGTATTTTTTGAGATTACATTAGTGTTTTGGATGCTTTATCTCATTATATTACATCATTTAAAGGCGTTAGTTAGAAAAAATCTTTCTATTCTTAGGTTATAAAATCAAAACCTTAAAAGACAAAATCAAGCCTTATCTTGGAGAAAGTAGGTTATCTAGTCATGTTGTATCTCTTAAAATATTTTCATGTATTTGATGAGCCATTTAGTAGTTATGACTCTAATATGCTAGATGACACCCTTGATGAATTTATCTCTATTGAGTTATCCTCTATATCTCCTAAACTAACACTTTTTCAGAGGTTAATTAACATGATACATGTTATTGGTTATAAGACTAAACCTAAAAAGCCTAAGATTGTTGTGGAACTTTGTCCTAATATTCCTCAACCTTTAAAAAACCAGAGTTTGTTTTTAAAGGTGGTAAGAATCCAACCACACATACCCATTACTTCTTTAACTTTACAAAACAAATCACTCAAAGAAACATGATGAATCAACAATAACCTAGCTATATTGTAGTTGCTCACACGCATAATACAAGAAATAATAAACAACCTAATCCTATGAAAAAATTTCATACTACTTCTCTATTGGCATTTTTTATGATCTTGTGATTGTCATTAATGGACACACACTTGTTTTGTGATCACTTTCTATATGAGTTATGCTCAACCAATAAATGTTCCAACTGGTATTATGTATTATAGTCTTTAGACTATCGGTGTTTTATAGAAGGTGTTTAGCGGTCACAAACTAACTGAAGACCCAAAGCGGTATGAAGACCTCAAGCAGTTCGAGGAACTTGATTGTCATTAATGGACACACACTTGTTTTGTGATCACTTTCTGTATGAGTTATGCTCAGCCGGTAATTGTTCCAACTGGTATTATGTATTATAGTCTTTAGACTATCGGTGTTTTATAGAAGGTGTTTAGCAGTCACAAACTAACTGAAGACCCAAAGCGGTATGAAGACCTCAAGCAGTTCGAGGAACTTAAAGTGGTACAAAGGAACAAAGTGGTAGTTAACACTTTTCCAATCTTCATTTTGACAACCGGTAATTGGTAAAATGTATGAACCAGTATTACTCTGTGATGGGTTACCAACCGGTATTTCTGTGATGAGTTTTTATCCACTGACACTTTGGCGGTGACTTTGTGTCGTGTTACCAAATGTGTCTAGATGCACTGAACCTAGGAACTTGTAATGTAATCATATTAGACCGACACGAAATCAGACTCCTTTATAAGGACATCATGTCTAGGGTTTTAGGTGTAGATGAGGGTTTTGTATGTGCGATCATGGAAGACAAGATTAGGTTTATGTGAAGAAACAGAGTTTGGAGATATTGAAGACTGAAGTAATGCTAAATGTGCATTAACAATGAGCTATCAAGGAACTAACCAAGCATACTATGCTAGTAGCTAGATCATCTACTTGTTGATTACTCATATCTTTGACAAGTCTTAAACCCTTAACTGGGTAGGCCTAACAAAGCCTTTGTAAATCCTCTAACAAGGTGGTTCACAACTGAAATCCTCTCACAAGGTAGTCTTTAGCAAGACTCGTCTCCTAGCAAAGATCTAGATTCCTAATAGGATCTGTTCTGGTGAAGAACATTGTATGACCTTAACCGGTATGACCTTAACTGGTCTAACCTTAACCAGTCTAGTTTCTATTCTGTAGATAGTTACTTGTGAGTTTCTGCTCACCGTGGTTTTTCCCATTTGGGTTTCCACATCAAAACATCTTGTGTTATGGTGATTGTGCTCTTGTGGGTGAATGCCTTATGTGTTGTTTGGTTTGCATTTGTCTTAACTAGTTTGTTAGTAAATTTGTTATACCGGTTAACTGCTAAACTGTTTAAGAGTTTGAGTTCAGTATTTTTTGGTATACTAATTCACCCCCCCCCCCCCCTTAGTATTCATCAATTGGTATCAAAGAAAACCTTTCTATAAGTCTAACCACTTGGAAGGAGATATGGGGGAATACACTATGAGGGAACTTACTCATCAGCTCACTCAGACTGAGAATGCCTATGATGAACTCAAAGTCAAATATAAAGCCTCTCTAGCAAAAAGAAGAGAGCATGCTGAGAAACTAATGGAGCTTACTGAAAATAGTTCTTCTGATGAAGCAGACATGTAAACCCTAGTTGAAGAAGTTGAAAAATTGAATGAATCTAATGCCAACCTGAGAAGGGAACTGGAAGGACTGACTATCAGAATGTGTCAAGATCTTGAGAACTGAAGGAAAGCTGAAGATCTGGTAAAAGACAAAGATCATGAGATCTCCAAGCTGAAGCAAGAAATCAATTCCCTTACCACTCATCTCCAAGAGAGTAAAATGGAAAAAGAAGAAATGCTAGGTGAACTAAACATGGCTATTTCTAAGAATACAACCTTGAAGGAATCCAATGCTGCTGTAGACACCTAAAAATGGTCAACACTTGCGGAGTCATACTTTAACATTTGTGCATTGCCTCATTTTAGGTTTTTGCATCGCATTAACGTTTTCTCCTATGTCACGCACTTGGTCTTTATTATTTGCGAGCATCGAGTCATTCTTCTACATTCTTCATTCATCTTACTCTCGAATTTGGTCTTGTCGACAACATTATCCAGTCATGATTTTGATCGATCTTATCCTATTGCATCAATGAGCGTGCTCATTTGTCATCATTTTGGACATCGTCAATCCTAAATTAGGGTTTTATCCTCTTTTCAATCTTGTCGTTTTGCGATCGATTTGTCATCAATCGTTGTCATGTTTGATTTTGTCATTTTGCGATCGATTTGTCATTGATCGTGGTCATTTTCAATCCTATCATCCTGCAATCTATTTTGTCATCGATCCTTGTCCTCTTGTCAATTTTGTCATCTTGCGATCGATTGGTCATCGATTGTTGTCTGTCTCAATTATGTCAATTTGGATCAATTAGTCATTGTTCCTCGTCAGTTGGCGCATTTTATCAATCAAATCATTTATCACATTGGTCCTTTGTCAATCCAAATCATGATCGAGTCAATTATCTTTCATCAAGACCTAATTCATCTTCTAGGGTTTCATGATTTAATCATTTAACCTTATTTGTCATTTCTTCCTCTAGGATTAATAAATTGCTTGTTTATCCTAAGTCTTTTTGTCACAATTAAATGTTCATTTAATTGGCTAATTATTCCTCTTTTTGTGAATTAATTAATAAATGACAAATTATTAATTAATTCACCTAATTTATCCTAATTCCTATTTTTCCCTCTTTTTCTAAATTCCTAATTTCAATTTCCTCCTATTTCTCTCCTAAATTCATGGAAATGACATGTCAATTTGTCATAATTTGTCATAATTGACAAATCAATCAATTTTTGACATAGAAGTTGTCATAAATTATCAATCAACAAATTTTGCATAGAAAGTGCATAATTTGTCATAATTTGTAATAATTGACATAATTGATTTGCAATTTCCATTTGAATTGAATCATGCTAATCTTGTCATCTCTCCAATTTTTCTATAAATTGGATGAATTTCTTCAATCTTGGCTAATAATGAGAATCAGAATAATCAGATTATCGAATTTCTAATCAATCACATTTCAAGTACTCTTGATCAATAATCTTGTCTACTTGCTTTCAATTATGTGTGCACACTTGTAGGTGAGATCCACAACAAAAACTATTTGGAGAGGAAAGAAGAACAATGGAGCCGCATGAAGGAAGCATTCAGATCTGCATATGGTTTGAATGGTATTTACTTTTGAATGTTTTTATCTTTATATCTTTATTGAGTGTGTTTAGGATAGATCATTACATTTAAGCTTTCGTGATTGAGCTATGACTAATATTCCTATATTGTTTGTGATGATTCCCTATTTCCTATGCTACATTAATTGGTGAACCCAACGTGAACACTAACCATCTAACCCCTTTACTATGTCTTTGAGTGCTTTTGAGTTGATTTGCAGGCCAAAAAACCCAAAAATAGGGTAATGCAGGGCTTTCTGGGGACTTCTGCACCTGTGTGAGACAACCTGTGCCTGTGTCAAGCAACTTGCACCTGTGTTGAAGACATTCTGTGCCTGTGTCATGACTTCTACACCTGTGTCATGACTTTTGCGCCTGTGTAAAGTCTAGAACAGAGGTAAAAATGCAGTGTTTTACTTGAAATTTGTTTTGTTTTTGCATTTTGTTTTCTGTTTTTTGACTTTGGTACTAATTATCTGTGCAGGATCTTGGCATACGCATGGAAAAGACAACAAATGAAACTACTAACATGTTTTATGCAGAATCGATAGTCAAAGAATAAACACCTCAAACTTCTAACTTGGGTTTTGCAGGTTGCCTTGGAGAAACAACTAAACTTGGTGTTTGCAATTAATTTTTAGGCACCTAGTGATTTCTAAATAGGTTGGAATGAACATGTTTTTGCTTTGATTGTTGAGTGTGACATTGGAGTAGGAGAGTATGCTCTCATCCTTCCTAGGGTGATCAGAAATCTAGATCTTCGATACCATGTTCATTGTTTTGATTGTGTGTCACCTTTAGAGGGCCTGCCTTCCCGACCATTTGTTTTTGCAAGCAAGTGATAATCATGAGAAGGGAATGACCCAAAGTGAGTACGGCTAGAATACCTTGGCATTCTAACTCACTATAAAAAAATACCTGATGGGCGAAAGCTTTGAAGGAAGGGTTACGTGGGAATTGCAGTTACTTGGGAAGTGATGACCCTTGGACTCTTTCTCATATCAACATCTAAGTAGGACCTCATGGTCTAAATCATGCTTGCGCGACTACATTTGTTTGGTATCTTGATGGGCTTAATGTCTCAATCACGCTTGCGTGACATCAAGGAGTAAAGCTTAACAGAAATCCTGACTAAACACCTTGTTTTTAGAGGCCAAAAACCCTTCTAGTTGCTTGAGAAGGACAAGTTCGGATACTTGGAAGAGATACTAAGTTCGCCATGGGGATATTTCCATGGGGACTGATGCTTGGCTGCCCTAAGAAGTGAGTGCCATGGAGGGGAGCCCATGCGGTCAAGCATCTATGTATTCTCCTTGAATCCCATAATGAGTCTACCTCTCAAGTACCTAATGTCCTTGCCTACCATAAGAAATGTGGGAATGAGCATGATTGTCTTGAGTCTAAGTTGAAATATCTTGTATTATTTACTTGTCAAAAGTTGAATTGCATCTCATTTCAAGAACAAGACAAATTGATTCAAAACAAGGCTAAACACAAGAACATTTTGTTCAACAAAGTTCAAAACACCTTCAAACATGGTTGTCAAACATTGTTCAAAATCTTATCTCAACATTCATGTCACTTACATTTAGGTTCATCCTAGGTTGCATTTTGCAAAGTTCATTGTCAAGTACCAAGGTTAGGTTTCATCTAGGTCATACTCCTTTGCATATCAATAAGAGTCATCCATTTTCATATGTCCTCTTGCATTAAAGTCATACCATTGTCATACATTCATATTCGCATACCTTAAGTCTTTTCATTAGGCTTAAGTCATTATCATATCATATTAAGGTCATTTGCATAGTAATTGTCCTTTTGCATATAGTCTCAAAACTAGGTTTTGTCATACTTGAGTGATCCAAATCTTTGATAAACCCTAAGTCATTGTTAGGAAGTCTAGACCTTGTCAAACCTTTTGTCCTTTTGTCATCCATGTCATTTCGTCAAACCTAGCTTAGTATCCAAGCATATAGGGGAGACATTGTCATCTTGTCCTTTGTCACTTAAATCCTTTTGTCCTTTGAGGTCTAGACATCATTCCAATTTCCCAAGGGTCCCTCTCTTAGATTTGCATTCATAAGTTTGTCAAAATATTCAAAAACAACCAAAAACATAGGTTGCATTCTTGTCATAGATTGCATTTTCATCCATTTAAGTTTGCACTTAGTTGCATATCATACATTATCTTTGAAAATTCCAAAAATATTGCATTTGCATAAGGGACATGCCTGTTGAGACAAGATCAAAATCTAAAAAGATGGGCGAACCAATGTATCAACCCATGGACAACATAGCAAATTCGCAGTTTCAAACTAGTCAAACAATACAAATTGAAGGTTCATCAGACACATCTCTACCACCATATGGAACGGTTCAACTTGGACCACCTCCATTATATGAACCAGTGTTTATACCTATGAAACCAGGACATGGGAGTGTTCCACCAACTCTAAGAGGAAGTGCACCTTTCAATTGGAATCAACCACACCTGCAACATGACATTCAAAGTCAAACATTATATGAAGAACAAACACTTTCGCAAGGATTTGGTTTAGATCAAGGCACTCAACAAGAAATGAATCCAAATGTCCAACCAGATTCTTCATCCGATTCCGATGCTTCTAATGATGTTGACATGTTCCTTCAAGATCCAAAGATAACAAAAAAGATGGATAAGTTCTTGAACAAGGTCTTTAAGATGTTTCCACAAAAGTATCTTAACATGATGAGTAATGTGACCTCTTCAAGTGACCAAATCAATGTGCAAGAACAACAAAGCGGTGAGTTGTTAACTTTCTCTCTGCATCCAAATGAAGAAAATGCACAACAAGCAACTCAACCTACATTGATGAGTAAACGTGCTTCAAAGGCATTGACAGTGACTATTCCTCAGAAGTCACCATTTGAGACGATAAATAATCCATTATTCAACACAACACCTGTGCAACAAGATCAAATGAAGACCGCGCAAATATTGACAACTATCCCTCAACAAGAAGTGGTTCCTTGCATGCATAAAATTGGATCGAAATCTAAGATGCAAGAAAGCTTCATGACTGGAATCCTTGATATCACCAATGTCCAAAACAATTCCATGTTGCAACAAAGTTCCTATATCCCGTTAAGCTCCATATCTTTGTCAAACACTATTGCGACAAATCCTTTGATAATGGCGACACAAAGGGCTACGGATAGTGGTTTGCACCAACAACAATTCTTGCAACAATTGAGTAATACACAAAAGGTACAATCGAATGTGCAAACAAGTAATGTGCAACAACAACAATTTCGCATTCGACAACAAATTGCTGCGCCTTCGGCACCATTACATGTTAATGCAAACTTGCAACCATCACAATGGATTGGACAAACAACACAGCAAGTTAATGCAAGTGCTATACCCCATCTTAAGGAGAAGCAACGAAAACCACCTAAACAAAGTTTTTTACAAATGATGGGATATACACCACGACAACAATTGGCACAAAGTCAACAAATTCTGATCCATTAGCCTCAACACCAACATGTGCCACAATATGTGCCAAGGCAAACAAGCTATCATACTTCACAACCACAATTGGCGCCTATGCAATATCAACAACATACTCAATTGCAATATAAACCTAGGCTCTAAGAAGTACAACAACAAGATCGATATCAAGGCATAGCACAACCGCAACAACAAGAGATGTACCAAGAACATTATATGCCGGAGACACCAAAAACGGCCATTTCAGAGTATCAACAACCGATCGGAACTGCGATGTATCGACAAAGAATACCCATCGGGATTAATGATGGACCTCCAAAATCTGATACAATTGCACAACAACTTGAGAAGTTGCAATGAAAAGTTGATGCATTAGAAACTAAAGGAACAAAGAGGTTGTATACAGATCAAGATTTATGTCCTAATCCATTTGACAAGAGTGTATGCATGCCTCCATTCCCTAAGCATTTTGAGGCACCTAATTTTGAGAAATATAAAGGGAATGGCAATCCAAAAGATCACATTCGTGCATTTTTTGCGGCATGTACTGAACTGAGCTATGAGGACACCTATTTAATGCGATTATTTGCATGAAGTCTTACAGGACAAGCCATGGATTGGTATTCGCATCTGCCAGGAAATATAAAAACTTGGTCTGAATTGGCTCAAAAGTTTTTATCTCATTTTGCGTTCAACATCGACAGTGACGTGACCATGTTAGATTTATGCAACACTAAGCAAAAGCAAGGTGAATCGTTAGTGACTTTCTTGCAAGGATGGTGAAGCTTGTATAGTCGTTCTTCTCTCGATATACCCGAAGAACAACAAGTGAATCTGTTTATCTAGAATTTGGTCCCATAAATGATGTATGAGCTAAAATTGAAAAGTCCCAGTACTATAGAGAAACTCATTAAGAAAGGAATGAGCATTGAAATGGCTCTTGTAGCTAAAGGAATTATCAAGCTCAATAGAGACAGTGACAACACAAATTATTCGGGGGACAGAAACAGATTTTGGTATAAGAACAAGAATGTCACTAATGATGGAGTTGTTGATGCAAGAGTGGTGAATGCAAATCAACCCCTATTCATGATCAAGAAATTGAGTGTTCCTAATATGTCAACTATGGAACAAAATCAAGCACCAATGAGCAATGTTACTCAACAGCTGCAATACCAACAACATGCTCAACAACAACATACTCAACAATATAATCAACAACAAGGCCAACAACAAGGCCAACAACAAAACCAGCAACGCAAACCTTTCCGATCAAGGGATGGGCCTCCTCGACAATTTACACCATTGAGAGAGCCTATTGAATCAGTAATGAAACAATTGATACAAGCAAAATTTATTAAGCTACCAGATATCAAGGCAGAACCAGTGGTAAAACCGCATTGGTGGAATGGTAATGCATACTGTGAGTATCATCGGTCCAAAGGACATAAAACTGCATCATGTTTTCAATTGAAACATATGATTCAAGATTTATTAGAGCAAGGAGTAATTGAGGTAGATCCACCCCATGCGACCTCTAACACTGATCATACTATTTTCAAAACTCCTTTGCTTGATCATGACAAGGGTAAAGCATCTTCTTCCAACTCTGCCCAAACAGCAAATTATGCAAATACTGGTTATAACAATGTCATTAATTGTTTTCGTGTGTCAAATGAGTAAGTTTCCACCTTGAGAATAAAGGAACAAGATCCTTCTTGCACAGTCACCACTCGTCAATCCAAAATAGTCTTGAAAGGAGCTCCTACAGCTCCTCCCAAACCAACTCCTACAAGTCCGTATAATCTTTTGGATCATCTAGGAAAGACACCTGCACAAATATCAATCCTTGAGTTGTTGAAAATGTCTCCCATGCATCGTTGATTCCACTATCCCGACAGATATTGATGTTGACCAGTTTCAAGCCCGGATTGGACATCTAGTTGTTTCCCAAAATGTCACATTTTCTAATAATGATATCTCACCTGATAAGCTCCCTCATAACGATCCTTTACACCTTGAAGTCTTTGTCCATAATTGCAAAATTCGATGAGTCTTGATAGATGGCGGAGCAGGTCTTAATATTTGTACCTTGAGAGTGGTCATTGGCCTTGGATATATAGAAAATGACATTGATGCTTCCAAAAGAATAACAATCAAAGCATATGATGATGCTGAGCGCCCATCCAAAGGGATGATTACATTGCCTATCAGAGTCGGTCCAGTGACAGAAAACACTTTCCTACAGGTCCTAGACCTTGATCTCCCTTATAATATGATCCTTGGCCGTCCATGGATCCATGCAATGAAAGCAGTTCCATCCACCTATCATCAATGTTTAAAATATCCTTACAATGGAACTGAGATAACAATTCTAGGAGATCCCAATCCATTTCAATTTTGTGCTACTCTAAAGGATACTCCTCAGCAGCAAGTCCTAGTCAATAGAGAGGCCAAGTCACATAGCTATGTGGATCCTAATGAATTGTTAGATGTTGTCAAAGGAAAATTGAAGATACAAGACCAAGGATGCGAAGAATATTCAATGGATCAAACATTCCTCATCGAGAATTTACCAATATCTCCAAAATCATATGGCAAACTGCATTTATTGCAAAAGGAACCTAAGGTCATTATTCAATATCAGCCTCCCACTACATTTACAAGATGGGGTGAACTTGACAAAGAAATTGTAGATGATGATGTCATAGATTGGCTTTACAAAGATCCAACTGAGACCCCACCAATCAGATTGCCAGTGGAACGATACGACAAAGGATTTACTATGCTGCAAAAGAAAGGATATGATGGCTGCAGTGGCTTAGGCCTGAACAACAATGGAAGGCTAGAACCTGTCATACCCAAGAGGCGACCTCCAACTTTAGGGTTAGGTTTTATACCATTGCGAATTGGATCTACATCTACCAAAGTGCCCACGTGTAGAAAAGGGCATGATTCTGATGATGAAATAACACCTGAGGATACCCAACCCAAAATTGATTCCAATGAATGGGAGTGGAGTTCCTTTTCCTCTAGCTCCTATGCCCTGGACAATATTTTCATTGATCCTGATAATTTGCCTATGGAAGACAAACATGAAATAACTCCTCTTCCTAAAACATGTCCTCATGCTTGGATAGAGTCATTCTGGGATCCAAGCTCTGAATCCGATACAAGCAGTTTGGATAGTGATACTACAGATGTTCATATCTTTACCATATCAGCCCTCTCTCTCCTTACAACTGATGATGACACGCCCCTCATCTATCCCCAGCTTATCCAACATGACCAACAAGAACCGCTCACATTGGACTGTTTTCAAAATGATGAAGCAATTGTAGAATTCCTTGGACTACGGGAAGGCATACCACAAGGTGATCATAAGGCAGGATTTGCTATTGACCTGGATTCCACGACATATTTTGGGGAGTCAACTCCCTCTTCCAGTCATCAAAATGAAAAAAGAAAAGAAAAAGTAAAAAATCAAAAGAATAGATCTCTGAGTGAAAACCGTAAGGCACTCTCTGATCATACAAAAGTCAAAATAAAAGACGTACCTACGGGTGAAAACCTCTCTGAGGTGCCCAAAGGTGGAAGAGTGGACATACCCCTATCAAGTCATGACAAATCAACATTGCTTGTGGAAATGACCGAGGAAATCAATTTGGGTACACCTGACAACCCTAAGGTCATTCATTTTGCTGCTTCTCTATCACAACAAGAAAAAATAGATTTTGTCAATTTCTTTCTTGAGAAGAAGATCAGCTTTGCATGGTCCTATGCAGATATGCTTGGCCTCGATCCAGAATTGGTTCTTCATCATTTGCCACTAAAAGTTGATGCCAAGCCTGTCAAATAGAAACTTAGAAAGATGCATCCCTAGGTCGCTCTTTTGGTCAAGGTGGAACTGAAAAAATTACTAGATGTGGGCTTTATCAGACCCATTGATTATGCAAACTGGATTTCAAATTTAGTACCAGTTAGCAAAGTAACTAGGGGCATCAGAATCTGCACAGATTTTAGGGATCTCAATAAAGCATGTCCTAAAGATGATTTTCCATTGCCAAATATTGACATCATAGTTGACATGACTGCTGGATACGAGATGCTTTCATTGATGGATGGTTTCTCCGGCTATAACCAAATTCGCATTGCTCCTGAAGATCAACATAAGCCAGCATTCACCTGTGCTTGGGGTACCTACTGTTGGAATGTGATGCCCTTCGGTCTTAAAAATGTAGGCGCAACATATCAAAGAGCAATGACGACAATTTTTCATGATTTCATGCACACTTTGATGGAGGACTATGTTGATGACTTGTTATGCAAATCTGTCACCAGAGATAGTCATTTAGCCATCCTGGGCCCAATCTTTGACCGAATGGAGACTTACAAGCTCAAACTCAATCCAAAGAAATGTGTCTTTGGTGTCACAGCTGGAAAATTACTAGGATACATTGTTTCTCACAGAGGCATTGAGGTCGACCCTGCCAAGGTTAAAGCAATAATGGATATGCCTCCACCTTCAAACCTTCGGCAATTAAGAAGTCTGCAAGGAAAGCTCCAGTCAATCTGCCGCTTCATAACTCAGTTGGCCAACAAATGTCATCCATTCCAACATCTACTACACAAAGGTGTCACTTTCAAATGGATTAAGCAATGTCAATCAGCCTTTCAAGCTCTCAAAGATTATTTGTTGTCGCTGCCTATTCTAATGCCTCTGATAGATGGAAAGCCATTCATATTGTATATTTCTGCAACTGAAATGACATTAGGAGTTCTCTTGGCCCAATAGGATGAGAACGACAAAGAGCAAGCTATTTACTATATCAGCCGGACACTGGTAGGCTATGAGCTAAATTATTCAACTATTGAAAGGGCATGCTTAGCGGTGGTATTTGCAATGCAGAAGCTCTAACATTATATGTTAAGCCACCAAACATTGTTGGTTGCAAAAATTGATCCCTTAAAATACTTGCTTAGCCGAGCAGCTTTGACGGGTCACCTAGCAAAGTGGGTCATGGTTCTTAGTGAATTTGACATTGAATATATGGAGCGAAAGGCGATAAAAGGACAAGTCATAGCAGATCAACTTGCAGAGGCTCTTATTTCTGATGATCATCCCATGTTGACCGATTTTCCAGATGAATCAGTCTTTGCTCTCACGTCCTCTAATGAATGGAAGTTATACTTTGATGGATCCCATACCAAGTTTGGGTCTGGAGCAGGCATCTTGTTTGTCACCCCTCAAGGTGATGCTATTCCAAAGTCCTACTGAATAACTTTCCACTGTACCAATAACATTATAGAGTATGAAGCATTGGTCACAGGACTCCAAGTAGCAGTCCACTGGAACATCAAACATTTGCAAGTTTATGGAGATTCTCAATTAGTCATCCGTCAAGTCAATGATGACTATGAAACAAAAGATGAAAAGCTTATTCCCTATAAGCACATGGTAGATTTCTTCAAGACAAAATTCATGGCTATCCATTTCAGTCAAGTTCCAAGAATGCAAAACAAGTCAGCAGATGCGATGGCTATGATTGCTTCCATGTTGAATATGCCCCACAGTATGGACAAATGTGAGTTTTTAGTCAAACAATTGCTGGTTCCTTCTTTTGACATTCCGATGGCGAATGTGATGTGTGTTCTTGTTGGTCCCAACTCCCCATGGCACAATGACATATATCAATATTTAAAATCCCAAACCTTACCACCCAACCTTTTCGCTAACCAACGCCGAGCCTTTATCCGACAAACAGCCAAATATGTCATCATCGTCGACACCCTTTATCGTCATTCTTTTGACCATACCCTCCTCAGGTGTTTGGATTCTGACGAAGCACAAACGGCTTTACACGAGGTTCACGATGGTATATGTGGAGGCCATTTCAATGGTCTGAGCTTAGCCAAAAAGTTGATTCGTGCTGGGTATTATTGGCCCACTTTGGAAAAAGATGTTCATGATTTTGTTAAGAAGTGCTACAAATGCCAGATTCATGGAAACTACATTCATGCACCAGCCCAAGAGCTTCATTCTGTCATATCTCCGTGGCCCTTTTCTCAATGGGGGTTAGATCTTATTGGCAAGATTCACCCGACATCTGCAAATGGACACAAGTTCATCATTACAGCCACAGAGTATTTTACAAAATGGATCGAGGCTATCCCCATGACTTATATTACTGGTGTCCAAATTTCAAAATTCTTGCTGAATTATATCATATGCCGGTATGGGGTTCCCCTTGCCATAGTCACAGATAATGGTCGTCCCTTCAAGAATAAAGATGTCAAGGAACTTTGTGAAAAGTTTCATATCCAACACCGATTCTCCAGTCCATACTATCCACAGGGGAATGGTCAAGCCAAAGCATCAAATAAAACCATTATCAAGATCCTGAAGAAAGTTGTCAATGATGCTGGTCGAGATTGGCATGTACAGTTGAATCCAGCACTATGGGCCTATCGCACTTCTATCCGCACACCTACTGGCACATTACCTTATTCCTTGGTGTATGGTGTGGAAGCCATTTTACCTTTGGAGGTGGAGATTCCTTCCTTGCGTGTTTCCTTGCAACATTTGATTGATGATGAGACACATAGAGTCTCTCGATTGCATCAGCTTGAGATGTTAGATGAGAAGCGTCAGACAACCCTGACACATTTGCAAGCATATCAAAACCATCTCCGTTGCTCTTATAATAAGAAGGTCAAAGGGTGACACTTCGAAGTGGGAGATCTGGTTTTAAAGGCAAATCCCAAGAATGCACAGTCTACTGACATCATCAAAGGCAAGTTTGAACCTAACAAGGTTGGGCCTTTCATAGTAACTGTAGCATATGGCTCGGGGGCATATCAGCTTGCTACCCCAGAAGGTGAACCTCTGTCTGATCCATTAAACAGCATGCATCTTCACAAGTACTGGGCATAATTTTCTATCAGCACTTCTTCAAATATGATCCTGAAAAAATACAAACAAAGTGAAAAAATAAAATAAAATTCAAAAACATTTAAAAATGTCCTAAAAAAATCTCAAAAACATTTAAAATGTCCTGAAAAAAAAATCTCAAAAACATTGTAAAATGTCCTGAAAAATCTCAAAAAAAATTGAAAATTGTCCTGGAAAAAATCCCTAAAAATCATATAAAGTCCTAAAAAAATGAACACAAAAAAAATTGTAAAAACTCAAAAAAAACAAAAACAAAAACAAGCATTTTGCAATAAATATCCTCTTGATGCATAAGACTGATCACTGAGCATCCCTCCAACGACACTCGCAATCATACACTGTGCTTTAATGAAATCACACTTTAACAAATGAACTCTTTCAATTAACTCAGACATTCAAACTGATCAACATGGTCATATCAATCAACCTCCAAATCATTTGTCCTTGTCTCTACTATCATGGGTCTTATACAGGGTGTGGTATACTCGAAACTAGACTGAGTCCTGTCTTAGACGGGGTACCGCATGTCCTGAAACCAAACAGCATGATCGTCCTCTCAGCACTTTCAACTTTTGACAAAGAAGATCAAGATGTTTGTTTGATTTGTTGGAATTTATTGGCATCTTATCTTTTTTATTGATTTCTCTTCGATCATGTTCCTATGTTGCTCGATGATGTCACTGAGTGATTTAGAGTGACCGGGATGGTTCATGGTCCTTTTCTTTTTTATTGTGATTGTTGTTTGTCTATGATGTGTCTGTCTTTTGTAAAAAGGGTTGCATTTCAGCTCTGGCCTTCAATGCCATGATGCTACGCATCCATTTTGCTACATTAAAAATAAAGGTTCTCACCTACAAAGTGCATTATTGAAAGCAAGTTTTTCTTCATCTCTAATTGTCCTCTGTCTCATTTTTTTCTTACTAACATTTCTTCCGTCAGTTCAGATAGTCAATTCGGTCTAGTGCTCCGATTTCCCCAAACACATATGCTGCATCCTGCATTCATTTGGTTAGTACATTTACATTACATCAAACATCACATCAGGCATTTTATCCATTTCATATTATAAATGCATCAAAAACACATAAAAATGCATCCATACATGTTCCCCAATAAACAGTGCATAAGTCATCCATACATGGAAAATAACATTAGTCATAACATATTGCATCCCATCATATCGATGCATATCATATCATATATCACAATAATAGCGGAGTATAAAAATTGGAGTGTCTGTCCTAAGTATGGCCCGCAGGCTAACTACAAAATGTCAAACTACATTTGTCTGTCATACGGAGCACGTCCCTCTGTCACTGGGTGCTCCCTCTATCGTCCTCATCCCTGCCATGTCTCATGGATGATGTCCCTCCTGGTCCTGGCTATGGTGGTCTCATAGGTCCACTCACCCCCATGCTGCTCAATGACCTCCGAGACCGTGCCCTGCTCTCTGTCCTCGATCGTGCCTGATATGAAGGTGCTCTCTGCTCTGGTGGAATTGGACTCTCATATAGTGTCCTCCAATGGCGTATCTCCTCTCCAGTCTCTACCAGCATCTGTGCCATCTCCCGTGCACTGGCATCCTGAATCGACCCAATGTACTCAGTGACTCTCTTTCCCTCTTGTTGTGCCTGAGAAATTGCTGCATCTCGAGCCGCTGTGAGTCTGGCTATCTCCACTCTGAACTGATCATGCTCTCTCTCTAAAGTCACAATATGATCCTGCTGACTCGCTATGGTAGCCCTGCACATCTCCATCTCTTCTGTCCTAGCTGTCTCCGGCTCTATGGGTATATCCTGCAATGCCTCCTGCTCGCCTAAATCTGGCTCAGCCTCATCTCCGTCCTCATCATCCCCACCATCCTCATCTTCGTCCTCCTCATCCCCACCATCCTCATCCCTGCCCTCCTCCTCCTCATCCTCATCATCTCCCTCCTCCTCTCCTGTGAGTGGGAAGTCCTCCTGTCGCCTCGGTACGGGAATATCCGGATCTGTCAATGGCACTGGCTGTAGTCGTGCAAACCACCTCTCATACTCCTTTGTCGTCCCGGTGTCTGCCACATATGATCTCCAATCCCACTGTCTCTGCTATAGCTATGAAAAGTCAGCATATGCTATGTGTGGCTGAATCATACTCCCTCATGGACTCATCTCTCTATGAGATCGGGCAAAGTGTGCAGTCCTCCTAGGTACATCCTGCCTCTCTCCAAACTGTCGTCTGACTCTCTCTGGTAGGTACATCTCAATCACTCTCTGGCGATTCACTAGTCGCCCAATCAGGTACCTCTCCTATCTACAATAAGGTAGCTCATCACTATCATCTGACCATCCCGAACAATCACGATATGGCCTCCATATGAACTCTCTCAGTCTGTCTAGCTCATGTCGCCAATATAGTATGTATCCAAAAGGACCTTGTCTCAGTGCTCCCCCATAGCAGTATACATATGGTCGATGTGGTACTACCTATCTCTCTGTAATCAGTCAACATATGGCTATGTGCTCAAATGCCCATACCTGTAGCAATGTGACTCCACAGCTCAAAGTCTGAACTCCCTGATATGCTATCTGATGCAACTGAAAATATAGCATAGCTAGTACGCATGGTCCCCATGCATACACCATCCCCTCTATTTCCATTCGCTCTAGCACTCTTCCCCATCCAATAGGGAATCCATGTCCTCGTCTGTCTCCTACTAGTAGGCATGCTATCACCACGTATCGCTGATCATACTCTGATGTCATGGTCTCCCAGCCAATCTCCCTCTCGACGATATCCAGATCATCTGCATCACACTCAAACAATCTGCACAACGCATCTCTCCCTATCCCTGGGTCATACTCTATCATCTCTCCATGAATCGGAATGCGGAGGATACGCCATATGTCCTCTAGTGTCACCGTCACCTCTCCAGTCGCGAGATGGAATGAGGAGGTCTCTGAATGCCATCGCTCTGCTAATGCGGTAAGCAGTCCTATGTTTGCCCTAATCTCAGGCATGAATGTGACATGGTATATCCCAAGTCCTACTAATGTATCTCTGTCTGTGCTCCTGAGTCTATGTCGTAGCATGAAGCAGTCCGGTCGGTTCTCTCGTGTGATCAATGGATATTGTCGACTCTACATCACAATTGGGGCATATTTTGTCGATATTAGGGTTTTCTCCTACGGTTTGCATTTCCTCATTTTCATATCCAAATCAGGGTGTTTTTAAGCTATTTTGACCTATCCTACCCTTATCCCCCCTTTCTGGATCATTTGCATGTTATTTTGACCAAAATTGAGTTCCCAATGCACAATTGTGCCTGTGTCAAGGAACCTGCGCCTGTGCCATGTAACCTGCACCTGTGTCTCCCTACACAAGTGCAGGATTCTCCCTACACAAGCGCAGGAGTCCTTTTCTGCATCCCCTGTGGGCCCCGCAATGTCCCGCCCGCAATCAAAATTCATGAAATTGAAAATATGGGTTTTTGTGATCCATACCGCTGCTCCCGCATCATTCGATCATCTGTATGTGCGTACATGTTCCCCGAGGTGATCCGCCATTGGAATGTTTGCCATCTATTTGCAAGTGTCCTTGTCCAAAGCAACAAATCCTCCTCTTTGTCTAGTGCAAATGAGCTCTTTTCACTTTCTTGGTCTCATTTATAGATCTTTGCCAGTGCATAGATGGACGTGCACCCTCTCCATCTTATGTTGGTCACAGTCTTTTGCACCTTAAATTGCTTGTCCTTCATGCATCCGATCTTCGATTGTCAGTCCGTTTGATCCTATCATTTTTATCGATCAATTGGCCTCTTTTCTGCATGTTTCCGGCCAATTCCTCGAGGGGGCATGCATATGTCATTGTCATTGTCTGGGGCATTTTCATTATTGTTCTTTGAAACAATGCTTAGAATTGCATTGTCTCAAAGAGGGGCAAAATGTAGACACCTAAAAATGGTCAACGCTTGCGGAGTCATACTTTAACATTTGCGCATTGCCTCATTTTAGGTTTTTGTGTCGCATTAACATTTTCTCCTATGTCACGTACTTGGTCTTTATTATTTGCGAGCATCGAATCATTCTTCTACATTCTTCATTCATCTTACTCTTGAATTTGGTCTTGTCGACAACATTATCCAGTCATGATTTTGATCGATCTTATCCTATTGCATCAATGAGTGTGCTCATTTGTCATCATTTTGGACATCGTCAATCCTAAATTAGGGTTTTGTCCTCTTTTCAATCTTGTCGTTTTGCGATCGATTTTTCATCGATCGTTGTCATGTTCGATTTTGTCATTTTGCGATCAATTTGTCATCGATTGTGGTCATTTTCAATCCTGTCGTCTTGCAATCTATTTTGTCATCGATCCTTGTCCTCTTGTCAATTTTGTCATCTTGCGATCGATTGGTCATCGATTGTTGTCTGTCTCAATTATGTCAATTTGGATCAATTAGTCATTGTTCCTCGTCAGTTGGTGCATTTTATCAATCAAATCATTTATCACATTGGTCCTTTGTCAATCTGAATCATGATCGAGTCAATTATCTTACATCAAGACCTAATTCATCTTCTAGGGTTTCATGATTTAATCATTTAACCTTATTTGTCATTTCTTCCTCTAGGATTAATAAATTGCTTATTTATCCTAAGTCTTTTTGTCACAATTAAATGTTCATTTAATTGGCTAATTATTCCTCTTTTTGTGAATTAATTAATAAATGACAAATTATTAATTAATTCACCTAATTTATCCTAATTCCTATTTTTCCCTCTTTTTCTAATTTTCTAAATTCCTAATTTCAATTTCCTCCTATTTCTCTCCTAAATTCATGGAAATGACATGTCAATTTGTCATAATTTGTCATAATTGACAAATCAATCAATTTTTGACATAGAAGTTGTCATAATTTGTCATAAATTATCAATCAACAAATTTTGCATAGAAAGTGCATAATTTGTCATAATTTGTCATAATTGACATAATTGATTTGCAATTTCCATTTGAATTGAATCATGCTAATCTTGTCATCTCTCCAATTTTTCTATAAATTGGATGAATTTCTTCAATCTTGGCTAATAATGAGAATTAGAATAATCAGATTATCGAATTTCTAATCAATCACATTTCGAGTACTCTTGATCAATAATCTTGTCTACTTGCTTTCAATTATGTGTGTGCACTTGTAGGTGAGATCCACAACAAAAACTATTTGGAGAGGAAAGAAGAACAATGGAGCTGCATGAAGGAAGCATTTAGATCTGCATATGGTTTGCATAGTATTTACTTTTGAATGTTTTTATCTTTATGTCTTTATTGAGTGTCTTTAGGATAGATCATTACATTTAAGCTTTCGTGATTGAGCTATGACTAATATTCCTATATTGTTTGTGATGATTCCCTATTTCCTATGCTACAGCTGCTATTTCTAAAGAACTCACTGAGTCAAAGGAAATACTTGCTAAATTCAATCAGAGTGTTGCTAAGCTAGAGAAAAAGCTTGAATCAACAAAACCGGTAAAGAATACCATTGGACTTGGTTTCTCTGGTTATGAGGAAGGTGAGACCTCTGGAACAAAAGATGTAGCATCAAAGAAGCAACCAACATCAAAGGATAAAGGTAAGCAAAAGTTTAAACCTATTTTCTTTAATCGTCTCAAAGAAGGACATACTGCTAATGTGTGTAGAAATAAGGCTTACAATAATTTTCCTTATTTTCTAAACAATAAGCCTAGATCCAGTAGATTCAATGGAAACTATTATGCATGCAACAAGTTTGGGCATAGAGCATTTGAATGCAGGTCTATTATACACAACACTAGGAGATATCCTCAAAGGACTCAAGGAGTTTTTCCTAAATCCTCTGTGAACCGGAATCCAAACCAGTATAATGCCTATGACCATCAGTTAGGTGGTGGTGGCTATCAAGCGGCAATCGGTTGGAGAGAAACCTATTTGATTTGTCATGGAAGTGGTCACACTGCTGCAACATGCAAAAGGAAGAATGGTAGAATGAACAATGGACCATGGAGAACACCTAGAATGGTATGCTATCATTGCAACAAATTGGGACACCCTGCCAGAACCTGTAAAATGAGAAAGAACCTATTGGATGATATACCAACCACTCCAGAAGGGAAGATTGATGTTGAAACCGTTCAAGTAGGAATGAATAAAACATGGAAGAAAAAACCTGTATAAGTGTCATAGGAAGAACTGGTTTTCGCACCTAGTGCAGAAGTCACTGAACCGGCAAACTAAAATTCAGAAAAGCTTAGGGGGAACAAATCGGTGAAATGTTTTGAGCCCCCAGTTTATATCGATAAAAGACCTTTACCGTATACGTTACATGTCAATCGATAAAAGATTGTGAAGCGGTTAAAGGCAAAATTAGGGTTTGTACCCTAGCAGTGGAGTATTTATTATGGTAGGTGAAGAATTCATTTAAAAGGAATTTTCAAAGTCATTTTCACTTATCATTTTTCGAGCGAAGAATTTTTCAAGTACAAAGCGACAAAAGGTGATTTGACTTGCGATTCAGAGATATTTCAAATCTTCCAGAAGAATCCAGAGATATTGTCAATCAATCAAGTGAAGAACACCAAGCAGTAATCCAGCAACTAAAGTGGTGTGTTGCGAAGTTGCATTTGCAAACCCTAAATTTCAAAATTTTCAAGGTATTTCTCAAAAAATTTGTTTATCAATTAATCATGGCTTCTGCATCGTACTCCAGCTCTAGTGTACCTATGGACTTAGCTGAATTCATTCAAAGAAAAATGAAATACAATGCCCTCTCCCAAATACTCATCCGAGGCATTGTCGAAGGAGATATTTCAGGGTACATCGACTACAAATTAGACGACCTAGGATCCTTAGCGATTCATTCCCAGCTAGGTCTATTCTGTGGGGATGACAAGAAGATCAAACTAGAATACAACATCCTAGAGAGGAAGAAACTTCACAATGCGGTTTACTTTCTTGAAGAGTTCACGGAAGAGCACATCCGCATCATCCTGAGTAGAGTGCATGGCAACAAGATGTATCTCAAGAGGACGCATGACATTACGCCTAAAGAAATTCGTGTCGTCACTAGTTTTTGCAACATTGGTGAGGTGCCAGCCCTAAGGAAGGTCATCAAGAATGAAATGACTAAACTCATCGGTTCTCTGAGTGACCAATAGGGAATGACCGTCAACACCATCAAAGATGAGTTGGTCAAGTATGCTTTCATGGTGATTGGATACCAGACATTTTATGCTAGCAGAATAAACTTTTTCTTTACTGCTGTGGTAAATGTTGCCTATAGAATGATCATGGAGGATGCCTCATTTGATCTATGCACCTGTATGCAGAAACAACTTCTATTAAACTTGAAGTCCATCAAACAGGATAGTGCCTTAAGATTCAAGTTTGGACAACTTTTGGTAGGTCTATTTTTCTACTTTCAAGGCTACTTCTTGGGAGTCGGTGATATTTAATGGTCTGCTGACCAATAGGTCACCAAACAAATTAGGGAAAGTCTCCAAGTGGTGGGAACTGGATATCCTGAAGTCTTGAACAAATACTTTGATGAATTCAAGCGGAAGATGAGTCAAAAGATGAGAATATTTGGAGACATTGTTAAGAAATATGAAGAGGACATCTACTTTACCATTAAAGTAGATGAGTGCATAATGGAAGCAGTAGAGCCCAGACAGGAAGAAGTAGAACCTATGGGATGTGAGGTGATGTATGACATGTTGGACGGGTATGCTTCTACCTTGATTGCCTCTCCTTTAAATGCAAAGAAAAAGAGAACCACCACCTACTTGGAAAGGGTAACACCGGTTGAAGAACCTTCAGTGAAAAAGGGAAAGGCAGTGTCATCGGTATCGACACCGATTACCTCAGCCAGTCCAAAAGTGACCAAGTGGTCACCTGCTAAAGTATTTGAAAGGAAGCAGAAGACCAAGAGCAACTCACCAGATTCTAAGGATACAGAATCAAATGTGTAGCCTAAGAAGACCAAGCAAACAAGGAAGCAGACAAAAACTACCGGCAATACACCTGCATCATCAACACCGGTAAATATTGATGTCTCTTCTTATAAGCCAATGACACATTGTCAAAGGACTATTAAGAACATTAAAAGAAAATTGCTTAGTGATTTGAAGGAGTATTTTGATGATTTTACCGATAGTGAGAAAGAGGAAACAGAGCGGAAAATCATTAATTATTTTTGTATTTATGACTGGTTGCCATCAAAAATTAGATCTGAGACACCTGATTCTTTGTACAATTCTTTAGATAACAAATGGCACATTTCCATTGAGAGAGAACAGGAGATCAGAGAAAAGATTTTTGCAGATTACTTCCCTGATGCTTCAAACTCTGAATTGTTTGAAATCATGGACCAATACAAAGGTCTCTTCTTCATGAGAAGAAGAAGACTCTTGCTACTGGAAGTCAAAGCCTCTGAAGTGGTGAAAGACACACACTTCCATACTAAAGCAGCTATGAAAATGCATAAAGTTTCTCAAGCAAATAGAGAAGATGAACAGGAAATGGAAACCGGAAAACCGAATGAGGCATTTGATAGTGAAGGAGAACCTATGACAGAATAGGTGGACACTATTGATGTTGATGCTTTGGATGTTGAAGATGTCACTCTAGATACTGAAAAGGAAAAAGCTAATAAGGAAAAAATAGACAAGGAGAAACATGATAAGGAAAAAGCAGACAAGGAGAAACTGGACAAAGAAAAAGAAGACAAGGAGAAATAGGGCAAAGAAAAAGCGGACAAGGAGAAGTTGGACAAGGAAAAGGCTGACAAAGAGAGAGCAAAAAAAGAGGAAGAGAAGAGGAAACAAGATGAAGAAAAGAAGAAACAAGAGGAAGAGAAGAGGAAACAAGAAGAGGAGAAGAGGAAAGAAGATGAGAAGAGGAAAGAAGAGGAAGAAAAGAAAGAAGAGGAGAAGAGGAAAGAAGAAGAGGAAAAAAAACAAGAAGAGGAGAAGCGGAAAGAAGAAGAAAGAAAGGAGGAAAAGAATAAAAATCATGAAGTGGAGCAAAGGTAGAAAGAAGAGGAAAAGAAAAGAGGGGACGAGAAGAAGGAGGTAGAAAAGAACAAACAAGCGGAGACTCCAAAGCCAATCGGTGGTCAAGCCAAATCGACTGACATCACCAGTTTTCTTGACCTCCAATCTGTTGATGAATCGGAGCTGCTGCAAGGCATAAAGTTAGCACAAGAAAGACTGGAAACATTGAGGAGGAAAAAGTAGTAGGATGTCATTCACACTATGATTGACACCCTTACTAGTTTGATTCCAGGTACCACCCTCCCCGGTATCGATTCCTCTCTGGCCAAACTAAAACTTCTATGTACAGTTGTAGAGGACCAGGTACAATGCCTGGAAGAAGTTGTTGAAGCTAATGCACATAAGAAGAATCAAAAGGCACTAAACACTGCCTTAGTAAAGAAACTAAATGAGCTCCGGTCTCAACTTCAGAAAGAGAAGAAGGATATAAGAGATGCTATGGATGAGGGAAAACTGTTGTTGAGAAAAATAAGCCGACCCCATCTATTTTGTGATGATGTGCATGCACAAAAGGATAAACTACAATATGATTTGTAGGCATACTTAAGCAACTTTAAGATGCCATATGATTCTTTCACTACATATGGGCAAACTGTTCACCGGTATTAGCTCCAGTCTGCCAAGATAGAATTAGAGATTAGCAACCAGACAAGAGATTTGCAAGAACTTCAACTAGTTTTATTACCTAGATTGCAAATACTTCAGAAGTGCTTTCTCAATCTAGAAAGTTTAATGGTAACTCAAGAAATGAGTACAATTGATGCCATGGAAGAATAGGTATCAGAGATGCAGATGGAAAGTGAGGTTGCTACCTCATTACTTGAGTCATGGTCATTATCCATGAATACTTTTATGAAGGATTTTAAATATTTTTTTGATAAGTTTCACTCATTATTGTCATAAACATTTACTTATTTTAATGATAATGAGAAACATGGGTTATTCTGTAGTACTTTGTCATTGTTGGCAAAGGGGGAGTAGTATTTAAAATTTTGATGAATGTTATGTATACTTTAATGTTACCTCTTTAAGGGAATTGTATACATTGTATTTTCTGCAAAAAGGGATAGTGTATATGCTTAAGGGGGAGTAATTTTGATTATGGCATATTTTTGTTGTAAACCACTTAGATGTCAAAATTTTCCTAAGTGTTGCCATCAATGCCAAAGGGGGAGATTGTTGGAATTTTTGATGATATTGTGATTGTCATTGATGGACACACACTTGTTTTGTGATCACTTTCTGTATGAGTTATGCTCAACCGGTAATTGTTCCAACTGGTATTATGTATTATAGTCTTTAGAATATTGGTGTTTTGCAGAAGGTGTTTACCGGTCACAAACTGACTGAAGACCCAAAGCAGTATGAAGACCTCAAGAAGTTCGAGGAACTCAAAGCAGTACGAAGGAACAAAGCGGTAGTTAACACTTTTCTAGTCTTCATTTTGACAACTGGTAATCGGTAAAATGTATGAAACGGTATTACTCTGTGATGAGTTACCAACCGGTATTTCTATGATGAGTTTTCATCCATTGACACTTTGGTGGTGATTTTGTGTTGTGTTACCAAATGTGTCTAGATGCACTAAACCTAGGAGCTTCTAATGTAATCCTATTGGTCCAACATGAAATCAGACTCCTTTATAAGGACATCATGTCTAAGGTTTTAGGTGTAGATGAGGGTTTTGTATGTGTGATCATAGAAGACAAGGTTAGGTCTATGTGAAGAAATAGAGTTTGGAGATATTGAAGACTGAAGTAATGCTAAATGTGCATTAACAATGAGCTATCGAGGATCTAACCAAGCATACTGTGCTAGTATCTAGATCATCTATTTGTTGATTACTCATATCTTTGACAAGTCTAAAGCCCTTAACCAGGTAGGCCTAGCAAAGCCTTTGTAAATCCTCTAACAAGGTGGTTCACAACTCTGAATCTGAAATCCTCTCAGTCTTTAGTAGGACTCATCTCCTAACAGAGATCTAGATTCCTAATAGGATCTATTCTGGTGAAGAACATTGTATGACCTTAACCGGTCTGACCTTAACCGGTTTGGTTTCTACTCTGCAGATAGTTACTTGTGAGTTTCTGCTCACCGTGGTTTTTCCCATTTGGGTTTCCACATCAAAACATCTTGTGTTATGGTGATTGTGCTCTTGTCGGTGAATGCCTTATTTGTTGTTTGGTTTGCATTTGTCTTAATTGGTTTGTTAGTAAATTTGTTATATTGGTTAACTACTAGACTATTTAAGAGTTTGAGTTCAATATTTTTTGGTATACTAATTCACCCCCCCTCTTTGTATTCATCATTCTCTTCTTGCTTCTCAACATGTGCTTCGTCACACACCTCATCTTACTCAACACTTTGGAAAGGAGTATGATATTGTTGAACATCTTCATGCTACTCCTGCTAAAATCCCCCTTTAGAAATTGATTCAAGATTTACTTTAATAACATGAGATATTCCAAGGTGCTTTGGAAAAAATATTAGTTCCACCTTCTATAAGTTTTAATCATGGAAGAGCCCTATTAGAGTGTATTCATGTAAAAAAGTTAGATTTTATGTTTTCACAACATGATTTATCATCTTTAGAAGTTTAAAATCAATATGATCCCCTCATGATTATTGTTCTCATCAATGAAACGACAACAAGACGTACCTCGGTTGATAATCAACAAGGTATTAATGTTTGTAGCATAAAATTATTGCATAAAATCAATGTGGATACTTTTGAAATTAGGAATCACTGAGAGGGGGGAGGAATCAGTGATCTACAGGAAGTTAAAACCATAAATTCTTTATCCACCAGTTAACAATGCATAACAGATAAGAATATAAACATGCAACTGTGAGATTTTGCCAAGATCAAGGGCACAATGAAAGTATAAAAATAGAGACAAAAGAATGACAAGAACAAACTGTATTCTCATCAATATGAAAATGATCAACTGGATTCACCAATACAATGAATATAGGCCTTCTTATATAGGCAAGGCCATATGGATGTACGAGCACACAATCATGACATGTGGCTCAATGAGAAACAAGGGTAGGTAAGAAATACTAGGGGTAGGTAGAAGAAATAATATAATATTCCACAAGAGGTGGATGACCCACTGAATGTGGAGTGTAACAACAAAACAAGACCACAAAAGGTGGAATTTCTCCTACAAGCTCTATCCCTATGTGCACACTTCCCTAAGTGTCTCAAATCCAAACTACGAAGAAATGCATCATCCTAAGTTAACTTAAGTAAAGTGTAATAATATCCATAATGAATATTTATTTACACCAACACCCCCCCTTAAGTGTAACTTAGGGGAATGAAGACTTAAGTCAACAATGCAAGATGGGTCTTGGCTACTAGGCCATGATAGGTACCCATGCACAATATGCAAATGCAAGCAAAACTATGCAATGCAATCTCTCACAAACGGAGAAAAGGAGAAAACCCAGTGGCAAAAAACTCCCCCCCAAAAGAGAGATGAAAGTACAAAAGACTCTCAAAGAAGAAGGAAAAAACCTCAAAGAGGAAAAAGTCCCCCCCATAAGAGAGAAAGGAGAAGTCAGCTGACCCCCCCTAATGGCACATCCCGCACCCCCAAGAGAGCTCGCAACTGCTGGAACTTGCTCGCGGTGAAAGGTTTGGTGAATAGGTCAGCAACCTGCTTTGCTGTAGGACAATACTACAAATCAATGACCTGCTCCTAAATGAGCTCTCAGATATAGTGCATATGAATCTCAATGTGTTTGGTCCATTGGTGTTGGACCAGGTTCTTCGAGATTGCAATAGCACTCTGATTGTTGCAATGTAGAACTATCGCTCGTGGAGTGGTGAACCCAAACTCTGTGAGAATCTGCTGGAGCCAAATGGTCTCAGTCGTTGCATTAACAACACCTTGATACTAAGCCTCAGTCGAAGAGAGAGTAATAGCATGTTGCTTCTTGCTCTACCAACAAAAGGGGTCTGAACCAGGGTGAAAAGTGTAACCGGAAGTAGACTTACGATCATCAAGATCGCCAGCCCAATTGGAGTCTGTATAACCAACCAAGCAAAGTCTTGTGCCTACTATATAGTGAATCCCATAGTGATGTGTACCCTGGATGTAATGAAGGATGCGTTTGGCGGCTTTCCAATGAAGCTCATGTGGTTCCTGCATGAAGTGGGAAACCATGCCAATGGCAAATGAAATATCAGGGCGTGTATGGGTCAAGTAGATGAGACTACCCATAAGCTGACGATACAAAGTGGCATCAACTGGTGGAGAAGAACACTGAGCCTCAAGCTTGACTCCTAAAAGAAAGGGAGTCAATGCAGGCTTACAATCAGCCATATGAAAGCATGCAAGTAGATCAAGATTATACTTGGGCTGCAATAGTGTAATCCCGGAAGGTGACTGTGAAATCTCTATCCCGAGAAAGTAGTCCAAAAGACCCAAGTCAGTCATAGCAAATTTGTCATGCAAAGCAGATTTGACCCTGCTAATGATGGATGCAGTACTCCCTGTAATGATCAAGTCATCAACATAGAGAACAAGTATCAAGTGAGAGTTATCCTGTCGCAAAATATAGACATTCGGATCAGAATGACACCTAGTGAACCCTGCTGAGAGAAGAAAGGAATCCATCTTGGCATACGAAGCCTTGGGGGCCTACTTAAGGCCATAGAGAGATTTCCTTAGTCTGCAAATCAAGGAAGTATCCTAAATGAAACCCTGTGGCTACTCCATATAAATCTCCTCACCAAGATCACCATGAAGAAAAGAACTCTTCACATCCATCTGATGTACAACCCAACCATGAGCTGCAGCAATAGCAAGTGTCAAGCGAGTGGAGTTCATCTTGGCTACGACAGCAAAGGTCTTAGTATAGTCAACACCTGCAACCTAAGAGAAACCTTTTGCAACAAGTTGAGCCTTATACTTATCCACACTACCATCCACAACATACTTGGTCCGATAGATCCACTTACATCGAACCATCTTTCTCCCCTTAGGGAGATGGACTAAATCCCATGTGTTGTTCCTCATCAAGGAACTATACTCTTCCTCCATAGCTTGGTCCCACTCAGGAACCCCTGATGCTTCCTGAAATGTCTGTGGATCGGAAGCAGTAGCAATGAATGCATGTGGAAGATCCTAATGCTGTGATCAATTTCTCTGTGTATCTGAAGGATCCCCAACAAGAGAACCTATGGACTCAAGTGTCTGTCGAGCCCAACGAGGTCTAGGTGGAGGTGGAGAACAAGGATCCTCAACTGCAAGTGGACTCTATGGAGTTGTAACCCTGTGAGTCAGAGTTGAAGGAGTCTCATCATCTGAATCACTAACATCACTATCCACAATGGAGTAAGGTGGAGGAGGTAGAGAGGCTAAGCTAGGAGAGCTTTCCTCAAAGTGAACACTCCTCTCAATGAACACCTCATGTGTCTCAAGATCCATCAGTCTGTATGCCTTAACACCCTCAAGATATCCAACAAATATGCAAGGCCGACTCTGAGGTTCCAATGCCTTGCGTTTCTACAGAGGTATGCGAGCCCATGTTGGACACCCAAAGACTCTGAAATGTCTCACAATCAGTTTCCTACCAGCCCAAGCTTCAAAAGGAGTAATACCTTGGAAAGCTTTGTGAGGACCCTGATTCTGGATGTGTGTGGCACAACTAATAGCCTCGGCCCAAAAAGCGGGATCAAGAGAACGTGCATGTATCATACAACTAGCCATTTCTTTAAGAGTTCTATTCTTGGGTTCTGCAACTCCGTTATGTTGTGGAGTGTATGCAACAGAATGTTGAAGATCAATTCCCTCAAGTGTACAAAAATCCTCAAGCCTCTTGTTCACATATTCCCTTCCATTATCTATACGAATAATCTTGACCACTTTCCCAGATTGCTTCTCTACACGAGTCTTGAAGTCCTAAAATCTGTCAAATACTTCACTCTTATGAATGAGAAAGTAGACCCAAGTGAAGCGAGAGTAGTCATCAATGAAGGTGAGGACATAGAGGGCCTTGCTAAATGAAGGTGCTGGAAATGGACCTGCTACATTGCTGTGAACAAGTTGAAGAATTTCCAAAGCTCTCCAAGCTTTCCCCTTATCAAACTTTTCCTCAGGATGCTTGCCCATGTAACAACCTGAACATACACCTTCTGAAAAACAGATTCGAGGTAGACCTGTGACCATGTCTTTAGTGCTGAGCTGTTGAAGATAGCTATAGTTGAGGTGACCAAACCGCTCATGCCATAGCTTACTTTTGGAATTTGAATGAGTGAGCAAGGCCCTAGAAGGTGAACTTGGCACAAAGTGGGAGAATGAATAAAGCCTTGAGTTGTCATTGACTTGTCCCACTGCTACGAAGGCATCATCATCAAGTTCCTCTACCACAACTGAATCAGGTGTAAACTCAACCTTTTTCCCATTCCCATAGTGAGTGATTTGGTAGATAGAGAGAAGGTTGGTAGACAGGTTAGAAACATAGAGAACATTCTCATATGTTCTATCATCCATGTCAACTGAACCTTTCCCTTCAACCTCTACTTGTGTATCATCACCTATGTAAATGTGAGGTACCTTAGATGGCTCCAATGAAGAAAACTGCTCCTTTGTAGAACCCATGTGATATGAGGCACCCAAGTCAAGTATCCACTACTGTGAAGAACCAGTTGTAGCCACAAATGTTTGCCCTTTTCCCTTAGAATGTGCGGAAAAGGAAGAAGATGAATCCTTCTTTGTGTAGGCGGATGGCAAGTTGATGTTGTTTTTCTTAAGAAGATTAGTTAACTCATCAACTTTCTTTGCGTAGCATCAATGCTCATCATGACCATACTTCTTGCAATATGCACAAGTTGGTTTATCCTTCTTAGGTGGTGTCCCCTTCTTGGAAGAGGATGAAAAATTACCTTGTGATGGAGAGGATGATTGTCCTTTTTCCTGCTATGGCTATGACTTAGATTGCTTCTTCTTCTTGTTGGAATCTTTGCCTTGACTTCCTTGATTCCCTTGATTAGCCACCAAAGCCTTGGACTTTGAAGACTTGAGAAACCCCATGTTCAACAACTTAGATTGTTCCAATATCAACATTTTTGTGAAAGCATCAAATGAAGGCATAACATAGGAACTCCCCACTGTCAAATGATGAGTTTGGAAGCTAGACACAAATGCTGCATATTCTGGTGCAAGCTTGTCCAACAAGTTGAATATCAACTGAGCATCCTTTTTGTCAATTCCACAATCCTTAAGCTTTGCTCTTAGCTCATTTTCTTTGGTGACATACTCTTGGATTGTATCAAAACTCTTGGGATCCAAGTTGGTGAGCTCATTGTCAATCTTATAACCTTTGATTTCATCAACTTGACCATACAATTTCTGAAACATATCCCAAGCATCTTTGATTGTAGTACACTTTTCAATATGAAAGATGAGGTCATCTGATACATACTTGCGCAAAGTTCCAAGAGCCATGCAATTCTTAGTGAGCCATTCTAATTGAGCATTAGGATCAACCTTAGGATTAGGTGGTGCTACTATTGTTCCACCTATGTAATGCATGAGACCTTTTTCCATTAATTTGCTCCATACTTTAATTTTCCATGATGCATAATTATGTGGAGTTAAAGGTGGAAATTTATGAGGACTTATTGCAACAAAAATGAAAGAGAACAAGGAAAGAGAGACACAATCACACAAGATACCCCCCCAAATTCACTCAATCAAAGAACCCCTCAAAAGTGATGATTTAGCACTTTATACTTAATGCATGTACAATGGGCCACTTGCAAAAAATGGCAAAGTGGACTTTTGATTTCAATTTTACAACTGCCTCAATAAGGCCAAAAGAGACTCAAACTAATAATGCAAGAGATCTAAACTAAGATCCAAGCAATTTACAAGTACCAAATAGGCCAAATAAGACCAATATCTAAAAGTACAATTTCTACCTAAAATCTTTGAAATTGGATCATAGATTATGAAAGTAGATGAAAAAACATGCACTTTAAAAAAAAATGACACCTAAAAAGGAGGTCGTATGAGCTCAAACGAGGCCTTTAAAGTTGCAGAATTGAGGATTGGACAGGTACAGTTGAGAGAATCTGCAAATTTCAAAAACCCTGTGCACCAAAACTAGAAAATAACCACACCACTATGAAGAGCACAAAAAATTAGCCCAAATAAAAAAAAATTGCACCCAAAAAGGAGCAAAATTGAGCAAGTTATGGGCCTCCAAAGTTGACTCAAAAATCCAAACTGCTCAATGGAGAGGGGTCTAAAAATTTCCAAAAAAAATGCTGACTGAGCATTGACTGGGTGCTACTGACTGGACGCTGACGGTGCGCTGCTGACTAGGCAGAAGGTGCGAATCCCAAAAATAATTGTCAAATTTTTTTTTTTTCAAAAAAATAATTTTTCAAACTAGAAAATAATTTATTTTTTTTGAAAAAAATCAGAAAATTCTGTAATGTACCACCCGAATTGGGCAGAAAATTTCCTCCACAGTCGAATTTATACTCGATTTTTATGGAAATGGCCTCCCATATGTAATGGTGAGGTCAAAAACGCTTGAAGATGCCTCCAAAAAGTGGAGTTCCTCAGATCCAAAAATAGAAGCCTTCCACGATGTCTCCAAAAACTAATCAATGAAGCCCCAATGGCTCTGATACCATGTGAGATTTTGCCAAGATCAAGGGCACAATGAAAGTATAAAAATAGAGACAAAAGAATGACAAGAACAAACTGTATTCTCATCAATATGAAAATGATCAACTGTATTCACCAATACAATGAATATAGGCCTTCTTATATAGGCAAGGCCATATGGATGTACGAGCACACAATCATGACATGTGGCTCAATGATAAACAAGGGTAGGTAAGAAATACTAGGGGTAGGTAGGAGAAATAATATAATATTCCACAAGAGGTGGATGACCCACCAAATGTGGAGTGTAACAACAAAACAAGACCACAAAAGGTGGAATTTCTCCTACAAGCTCTATCCCTATGTGCACACTTCCCTAAGTGTCTCAAATACAAACTACGAAGAAATGCATTATCCTAAGTTAACTTAAGTAAAGTGTAATAATATCCATAATGAATATTTATTTACACCAACAACAACAATAAAAACACAAATCCACAACACCAGAATTTTTACGTGGAAACCCAGAAAGGGAAAAACCATGGTGGGGCTGGGACCCACAATATTTATATACTATGGCCAAAAGTACATAAATATTACATAGATGGAGAATGAACTTACATTTAGGCTCACTGCCTAGAGCTCATTGCTCAATAAAGTTTCCTGGAGGGCTACAACCCTCAAGGAAATATCACTGACTTACAATTTTTTTATAATGTGTAAATACAATGAAATGAACTCTTAATCGGAATCTAACTATGCAAAGATGAGTTTTGGTTAGGCTCTAAATCTCTGACCATCTTTGTTCTGGTAAATACTCTATCTCTGTCTCTCTCAGTGACTGGTTGATCTGAAAGAAAAATGTGCACGTGAAACTGCACTCAAACACACCAAAATGGATCACCACACATACATCACACCAAAAATCAATTGCCAAAATGATCTTATATATCTGGTATTACCACAAAAATAATCTCCTTCAAGTCGGCTTCAATAAGTGTAACGTGTAGATCAAGTCGGCTCCAATCTCGAACACACCGTAGCACCGAAATAAAATATTATAACCACATGCTTCCTAAAGGTCTTCCATATCATCGAGATAACAAAAATAATCACCAAAAATATCATAATCACCGTAGATGATTCTGGATCAAAGCATTACTCAAATACCCTGTTTTGCCTTGTTTTACTGGTTAACTATCTACTGGTTACCTCCCTCTTTCGGATAAGTTCGATCATGACTGTCGAATAGAATCACCATGAAGAGTTTCCATAAATGACAACCCTAAATAAATAATCAACCACCAGAAGTCTCCTAAAAAACCTGGATGAGTGTCAATTGCCAACAGTCTTCCCTTTGGCATTGATGGAAACACCTATGAAAAATGGCTAAGTGTTGAAACATGTACAATGGGATGAAAGAATAAAAGAATTCAAGAATTCCAAGACTCTTCCTTAGATCAATAATCCATGAATCTATAATACACCGGTCTGTACACTTCATACATACAATCAGTACACTATACATTTTTCACCTCATCTCTCCCCCTATGATAGCAATGCCAAAGATAGGGTGTGCACCAGAATTTCTTGTGTACACACACACACACACACACACATATATACATACATACATATATATATATATATATATATATATATATATATATATATATATATATATATATATATATGTATACATATATACATATATATATATATATGTATGTATGTATACACACACACACACACATATACATATACATATTTATACATATGCATATATATACATACATATACATATATATGTATATATATGTATATGTATATGTGAGTGTGTGTGTGTACATATACATATATATATATATACATGCATATGTATATATATGTATACACACACACACACACACACACACACACACTCACTGGAGGATTAAGTCTATACATGCTTCAATATATTCGCATATGCCATCTTCAAGAACCCAAGATATGTGTTCCATCCTACTCGCAACTTCTCCAAAATTGAAACAAAACCACTCAAACATAAGCATGAAATTCTATAGCTACAATCTCAGTAGGAGTATCCTGAGACATGGTCTAAATGCAGTCCATTTTATGATATACCAAGATGTCCAACAGGGTACCAATTAAGTTCCAAATTTCACCTATCTGCCTAATCATTCTCTCCTTTTCCTTCTCGAAATTCCTATTCTGCTCAGTGATATTCAAAATTTGTCCCTCAATACTGTTGATTAAATTGGCTATGGGATTATAGGCCTGAGAATCTGAGCTAGCTACCCTTTACAATTATCTATCTTCTTGTCTATCTCAGTAGTAAAATTGGTCAAAATTAGACAAGACCTGTAAATCTTACCGCCTTCCACCAAGGCCTCATCAATCATTTTCAACTCTTTATCTATCTATACCTTATCATTATTAATCATTTGCAAAATGTTTGAACTTTAGCATCCTTAAACTTCTCCATAGCTTGTCGGGCTGATGCTTTAGATAAAGAATCAAATTGGGTCCATATATGATCAATTAAATTTTGAAGCTTACTAGATGAACTGGTACTTGCATCAAGTTGTAGATCTAGTACAACCTGTTCCAAAACTTTAACAGATTTTTCAATGAGTTTCTTCTCTTCTGATTTTGATTGGGCTAACTCTTAACTGGCTTGCACCTGAAGAGTAGGAGTAGCTATCATTCTCTCAGTCAGAGACATTTGAGTGAAGGGTTTATCAAAATTGATATTGAATTGTAAAAAAATCTCTAGGCTTTGGGTTTTGGCAATGTCAATTGCCACAAGTATTGGAGTCTCCATACCCTTACTCGTGTCCTTGTCCAGTTCATCTTGTTTCACCTCTTCTTTCTTCTCACTCTTAGGAGGTCTGGATTTAACTTTTGTAGGTGCCACTTGTGCATTGGTGTCACCACTTGTTGCACCATCCTTTGCCTCTGTTGGTTTGTCATTATCTTTTGTAGGCTCATCCACAACCGAATCTAAAATTTGTTGTTCACCAACATTCTGAGTATCCTCTTATTTATTTACATTGTCTGTTGGAGGATCTTCTAATTGAGTGGCAGTATCTACAAGTCGATTCTCAATGAGAAACTTTTTCTAGATTTCACTAGTTTCTCTCCTTATTTCTTCAACTCTATTGACCATCAAATTGTTAACCCTATGCTTACTTCTGAATTCCTTCTTATTTGCCAACAAAATTAATTTATCAATTTCTTCTATTGTGATACTGGTGCATTGATTAACCAATTCACTTTCCTTAAATTCTCTGTCCATTTGGCTAGCAGATTTTCTCCTAGCATCAATTAGTGCCTTACTAAATACATCCATATATAAGATTATTGCTTCCTCAATCTTCCTCTGATCCTTATCATCCATATTTACATAATATATAGGGATATTCTTTAAATTTCCATCTTTAATAATCTCATCAATTAATTCCTAAGTAGATAAAGGAGGAATAATATGATACTCTATTTTGGAAGATTTCATCTTACCGGATTCTAAGGCCTCGTCGAGATCAAACTTTGTATTCTTTCCTTTCATAGGCTTTCCTACTAGTTCAGGTTTAGATCTAGCCTTCTTCTTTTGCACAACCTTCTAATCACTAGATTGGGGTTTCTGGATCACCCTAGCAGATTCAACTTTCTTTGGTGCCTTTTGAATTTATGAATCAGATTATGCCTCTGATTGCACCGGAGTGACCACCACATACTCTCTTTAGGTCTTTTGCTTCTTCCTCAAAACACCTTTTCCCTTTGCAGATACACCAAAGGGTTCAACATCAACAGTAGGTGTCTTCACCGGAGCAAGAGAAGGTCTTGTTACCTTTATTTTAATAGGAGCAGATGCAGTCTTCTATTTCTTTTATTTTTTAGATACATCCCTTGCTTCCCTAGAAGCCTTGACTCTCTCCCAAGGATGCCCTTCCTCTACAAGAATACCTTCAACAATCTTCGCCACCTTCCTCTTCCTTGCCGGTTTAGTAAATTTGGAGTGCAACTCCATTTATTTATCTTTGCAAGTTCTAAACCTCTCCTCCTTGGTGTCTTCCGGAGAATTTAGCAAGTATTGAGTATATGCTTCCAAGGCAGCCTCATTGACCTCATACCCTATTGGCATTATCCAAACAGTCTAGGGTTGAACTGCTTCCATCAGACATTCATCCTTATTCACTATAAAACATATTGTCCCCTCATATTTCTTGACAATTTCTTTGGTGATTCACACTCTTTGCTTCATTTTATCTTGGAAATTTTGTAAGAAAGCCCATAGTGCAACATTATGATTATCTTGATTTCTAGGACTATCAAGTCCTTTCTTTATTTTCTGCACAACCGGTCTATCAGAAGCCCACTAGACTCTCCTGGTTCCAAGAATTTGGTTCATGAAGTATAGAGATAGACAGATAATCAAATATTCAAATTTGAAAACATGCTTCTTATCTTGTTTAATCTTTTTCAAATTTATCAGCAACTCCTCCAACAACACACTGCATAGGTCATGATGACCATCTTCCTTGCCCATTTTGTAAGCAGCATGAATTGAAGTACCGTAAACTGAATTCAGTATGTTGGATTGATACACCTTGTAACCAATCACCATTGCAGCAAATTTAACATCATCTTCTTTTATTGTACTGATCTTCATTGATCACCCATCAAATTTTGCACCAGTTAGCTTGTTCACGGTAGGGTTTGTAACCTTGTCTTCTTACCATTTTGATTCAAATACGTAACTTCCTTAATTTCTTCCAAAGTGATCTTGTAAGGTTTGTCTAGTCATATAAACTCAACATGAATCCTACTTACCACATATCTACCCACTCCTTCTCATCAAAAGTCGAAAAGTTTACAAATTGGGTGAAACCTTTTTTTCTTTAGTTGTCCAAATTCTAGCTTAGGATTACCAACATCATCCATGCTTTTGTCTGTGTATAGGTCCAAAATGTCTTCTGAGATAGTTTCTTCAATTTCACAGTGAATATAAACTTGAACATCATCGACACGCAGAACTCCATGCGGAGCGAAAGAAAATGCTCCAAACGATTCATCCTCCATGGACTTGTAGGGGTATTTCTTGAATACAAGATAAGTCTTATCCTTAACCTCAACCACCAGTGGAGTATCAATGGAAGATGCAGACGCCATTTTAAAATATCAGAAAATCGGACTCAGAAAAATGCTATTCGAGAAATACCTCAACCAACTATTGGATGCCCTAGATCGCTTCACCCAATTGATTTTAGCTCTTTGATTGCCTGGAAACCCTAATCGCCTTGTTCTTTATCTTGAAAATACTATTTACAAAGTGAAGGATGATTCTCATATTTTCCCTTTTAACTTAGCAAACCCTAATTCCACTTTGAAATAAATGCACCTCAAATATTCAACCGAATTCCCCGTTCTACTACCAGATTCCCTGTTCAACCATCTAAGTTTTTGATATCAACTTCCATTTGTAATCCATTGACCACATATTTCATGAAAGGGGTACTACAAGATTCTCATTGGCTTGCCTCCCCCTAAGGTCAAAAGCCCTAGTTATTGGATGAAGATTATGCACTAGATTCAAGTATAAATTCATTATCTGCCTTAGATTCATCCTTCTTTACCTACATCTTCTTATGTTGGTCTCTGATCACTTCTAGTTTTTCCTTTCCCTTTTCCTCTGATTTGTTATAATCTATCGGAGCACTGTTCTTGCTTCTATAGAATTTTGCAATGTGACTGGTTTTGTGGCATGCTTTGCAAACAACATTATTCTTCATAGTTCTGAAGTTCATCCAGTTTTGTCTTGTCCTACACTGATTAGAGATATGTCCAAACATTCCACAGGCATAGCATCTTTTGTTCTGAAATTTATTCATCACGGCTCTACACACATTTGACTTTTGTCCAAATTATTGCATATGAAACACTGACTAGTAAAGGTAGAAACATTGTTCATATTGTTCATCATACTGTTATTGTTCTTCATTCCATTATTCATCCTACTTTTGCACTAACTTTCCATATGACCAAATTTGTTGCAAGTAAAACATCTACCATTGAATTTATGAGCATTAGGTTGTCTTACTAGAGGGATTTTGCTCTTCTTCTGATCAGGTTTAGCATTTCCTTATCTAGATCCAAAGGATTCACCTTTCTCAAATCCTAGGCCTCACGTATCCTTCCCATGTCTTTGACTTTCCAGCATCTCATCAAGTCTTGTTGAAATAGATTTGAATTTTTCTTTGTATTCATTGGCAGTAACAAGTTCATCCCTCAAGGTAACAACCTATCTTTCAAGCTCTTGACCATTATTCCTTTATTGTGTCAACTCAAGCTTCAACTAATCATTCTCATAGGTAAGCCTGAAGAATTCATCAGCTCGTTCCTTCAATGATTGTGCCAAATTCTCCTCATTCTTCTTCTTGTCATCAATCTCCTTAGTCAGTCTTATCACAATGGATTACATCTCATTCTTCAAAGCAACTTTCTCTCTCTCAAGCTTGTTAACCTCATCATCTTTTTTCCTTGTATTCCATGATTTGATCTTCTTTCTCCTTCAACTTATCCATTAGTTACTTCCTCTTTTCTTTGCAGATACTTGCCTAATCCCTTAGCCCACTAATGAATTCATTAGCAACATTGAGATTCTTCTTAAAGGTACAAACCTCATTTTTAGAAGCATCAAGATCCTCAAGCGCCATATTGAGTTGTCTCTGGAAACCATAATCCTTTGGATCAATCTCCCAAATCTTCCTCAAGCGGTTAAGCTTTCTCAAAGAAACGGGGCTCTGATACAAATTGTTGAAATCAAGGATCATTGAGAGGGGGGGTGAATCAATGATCTACCAGAAGTTAAAACCATAAACTTATTCTTTATCCACCGGTTAACAATGCATAATAGATAAGAACATAATCATGCAAAAATAAAAACACAAATCCACAACATCGAAATTTTTACGTGGAAACCAGAAAAGGGAAAAACCACAATGGGGTTGGAACCCACAAGATTCATATACCTCTGACCAAAAGTACATTAATATTACATAGATGGGGAATGCACTTGCATTCAGGTTCACTACACATATCTCACTACTCAATAAAGTTGTCTAGAGTGCTACAACCCTCAAGGAAGTCTCATTGACTTAAAATTTGTTTACAATGTGTAAATACAATGAAATTAACTCTTAATCAACATTTGACTATGCAAAGATGAGTTCCAGTAGGCTCTAAATATCTGACTGTCTATGTTTTGCTAAATACTCTGTCACTGTCTCAGTCAACTACCGGTTGATTTGAAAGCAAAATGTGCACATGAAACTGTGCTAAAACGCACCAAAACAGATCACCACACATACTGTAAAGTGGAAAATTGGATCCTACTGACTCCCCTACTAGGAGAGACAAAGGAAGCCACTAGGATGTTTTTCACTTGGAAAAGACTTCACACTCAAAAGAGGGGCTTGAATCCACTAGATCCAAATCCAAGGGAAACAAGGATGTGAATTCTAGGTGGATTGCAAGGGTTGAAGTGTGATTTACCCTCTTTTGTAAATAAGAAAGCTGACTTGTTGACTATGTAGAAAAGAGAGATAAAATGAGTGAAATGAGAGGCTACCAATTCGGGTTCACGTTGTAACTTTGGATCTGAGATATCTAGACTGGTATAGATCTGCCCTATAAATTTGAGGAGAAGTTGTTGGGACCATGCTGAAAGTGTCCATGGTCCTCCAAAAAATCCGCAAAATGAAAAGGGTTTCTCTGTTTCTTCAAACGAATCTCAAACCTACAATTATAGCTATGCACCTACAACCTACAAATAGAAAAGAGGGGAAGAATGGTTGTGGATAGGGGTTTGCCTCAAGCAAACCCCAGTTGTGGAATTAATCTTGAAAGAAAGTAATTGCAAATGCTTGAATGTAAACAATGAAAATGTATACCTTGTAGATCTATAATTGATTGATAATGGTTGCTTTCCTTCTTGAATATAATCACAAATATTGTATGCAATGGCATGTAACATGACAAAACCCTAATACACACATATTCTTGCAAATGAATGTTATAAATGTTGCTCCAATGGATGAATGAAGAAAACACATGAAGAAGAAGACTTAATGAATGTTGGAAGACTTGAATGCTTGAACTTCGCCTATTGTGTATATTTCTTCCTTTGTCTCTTTTGTATTGCCCCTTCATGTATATACAAATGAGAGGACCAACTCCCTTTTATACATGCCTCAGAGGATTAATTCACCAAAGGATGACATTAGGGAAGTTTGGAATATCAAAATACAAATAGGACTAGAGGGACCTATCTTGAGACCACCCTAAGAGGGGGACAGGAGCACCACGCCCTTGTCCTGCCCTATCTTGGGGTCCAGACAGGGTCTTGAGGTCATCTCAAGGATTTAACAAGGAGAGGTTCGAGGTGGAAATGCAAAGAGAAGTCTCAGTTGGGAAGGAATATTTTGTCACCAAGGTGAGGACCTCAAATGTGTTTAAAATTGCTAGGGTCTCAATTTTATGACACTACACTTAGTCCCCACTTTAGCGGGAGTTATGGCTTACGCCAATACTACCGATAAAGTAGAATAAATAGAGATGAAGGTGGGAGATGTGGAGCAATATCATAAGGAACATAAGATGCCACTAATCTTGAGGAACAAAAGCCCCCAATCTTAGGATCTTATCTCACTCAAACATATGAAAGAACACACAAAACAAAGAGGAACAAGATACACAAAACAAAACAAAGCACAAAAGATACACAACAGAGACAAGACATAGGACCATAAACCAACTAGCCGAAGAGACCTCAATACTTAGATGTCTCAACAACTAATTGAAACACAAAGATAAATCCCATCACATAAACACCCATAATCACATAAAAGAGAAAAGATGACATCATCCATAAACCATCAATAGTAAAACTATGGGTTTATGAGAGGAAGAAAAGAGAGGACATGAATACATACTTTGGTGATCCATAAGAAGAAAGGTGAACAAAGGAAACCATGGACATCTTGCCCCTAAAAACTAGGTGATCCATGGAGAGAAGGACATGGAAATCTAGCCCCTAGAGTCTGTCTCGGTGATCCATGTAAAGGAGGAGAGTGAGAACACCGTTAGTTCTACCCAATCTCAAGCATGTGTGTGTGCAAGTGAGGTTCAAAGCGCCTCATAGGAGTCTATGCCCGAGTACGCTAAAACCTATATAGAATGTATAGTACAAGTGTCAAAAAGGCATGATATCTCGCTCTAAGAGTCTATGCTCTGGTTCTGAGAATAATCACCTTGCATAAGAGAAAAGTGGCATCATCTCGCTCTAAGAGTGTGTGCTCTGGTTCCAAGAATAACCCATTGTATAAGAGAAAAAGAAGCATCACCTCACTCTAAGATTTTGTGCTTAGGTTATGAGGATGACCTACTGTACAAGGAAAAAGTGATGACATCTCACTCTAAGAGTATGTGCTCTGGTTTTGAGAATGATGCACTGTACAAGGAAAAAATGATGACATATCTCTCTAAGAGTCTGTTTTCTAGTTTTGAGAATGACCCAGTGTACAATGCATGAGATAAGTATAGTACAAAGGATTAGTGTGGGTGCCCCTGCCCCCCCCCCCCCCCCCCCCCCTTTATATGTCAACATAGGTTGATGTTGATATCTTAAGGAAAGTATAACAAGGATACCTACCTTCATCACAAAGAAGATATCCGCTATGCAACAATGTCACAAATCCAAGAAAGAGAGAGAATACTTCTTCAAGACAGGATAAGATAGTTGAAAAGAGATATCTTGTTGTAAGTGTAAAGGAGATCCTTGGAGGAGAAGAGATATTTGTTCAAAAGACATCTACTCCCAAGAGGAGTTGTCATAGACAAATATAACATCTTCTAGAACGAAGTGCAAAAGAGAACAAGAATGCAATCCTTCCTCCTATTGCTAGGTGAAAGAGATTCTTGATGAAGGAAGACTCACTTGTTAACCCAAATGGGGATAGGTGAATTTATTATAGATGTATACTACCAAGTGTGAAAGATATTGTAGTCAAGGACTTACACCTCTTGTATAAGAGAGAACCCTTGAGTAAACAATGATAATTCCACATAAGGAATAACATCAAGTAATAAGGAGAGAGAGAGAGAGAGAGAGAGAGATCATTTCCCCCCAAGTGTATGGACAATGAGAAAAGCTTACACAATTCTCTAGAGAGAGATTAAACATGCACAATGTACTTTCATGAATGCATGGAAGGAAAGACATTAGTATATGTAAAATACATGTCTCAAGAAGTGGTAGCCTTTGAAAGAAAGAGAGAAAAGAATCACATACTCCCCAAGGGGGATTAATCATAAAAACATACCATTGTAAGAAATGATAATCACATATGAAAAATGCAGCCCCTTAAGGAAACAGTGATACATGAGAAAAAGGAGGGAAAATCCATACCCCCCCAAGTGAGGAAGACAAAGAGAAACATTATACATCTTCTAATGGTGAGTATTTGAAAATGATATTCCTTCCTAGTGTAACAAATCCTTGCAAGGAAGGGATACATACTTCTCAATAGATCATTCCATGCCAAGAGGCATATCCTTCTTGCTAATAATCAAGACCGTATAAGAGGTAAGTTTCCAAGCAAATGAAGGAACAGAAAAAGAGAACTACTCATTAAATAAACTGCTCTTTAGCAAAGATAAAAACCCAAGAACAATTATATGCTCACATAGGAATGATTCTTATGCTAGAAACAAAATCTAATAATGTATAATGCACCAAGATAGAATGAGGAAAAATGAAATTCTAGTTGCTGCCCTGCAGTATGTTATGTTGAAACAACACCACCACAAATGATAAAAATCCCCCAACTAAGTTGACAATCTATGTGATAAGGGTGAGGAGAAACATGAAGAGAAAATAAGTGCTAAGGTGCTATTTTTATGTCAAGGAAGACAACTAGATCTACTATAAGAGAAATTTGTGCAAGGTCATATTGCTTTTGAATAAATTTCTTAAATGCATAACATTTCCCAAGAGAATGTGAATGTGAATAATGAAAAATGCAATATTCAATACCTGTCACTGGAATAAGATTTTTGTTTTTATTTTGAGGAGGAAAGGAAATGTTCTTATCATACTTCAATCTCGAATAGATTCTTGCAGCCAATCTTTCAAGGTGATAGATATTGTCTTGACATAAAGGAGAAAAATTACTAGAAGATGGGGGTTTATCATCCACAATTCTAATTTTAGCACTGTTTATTCCATCTTGAATATATTTTGAAAATCAAGGCAATCATCATCATTATGGTCACAGGTTTGATGAAATGAACAAAAAGGATGTTTTGAAGAAGAAGCATTCTTGCAGGCTCTTTTGATTTGTTGTTTGTTAAGATAATTTTCAAAATTTTGGAGCCCAAGGAGTTCATCCATAGAAAGAGGAGAATCATTTCTTAGGCCTTTTGTAGTAGTTTGTGTAGGAAGATTTATAGGGACATGAATTCCTTGCTCAAAATTCCCAATTCCTTGTCCTTTAAAACCTTGTTTTGTGACTATATGAAAGTTGTGACTATAAGAATGTTGCAATTGACTAGATGGAGGAACAGGATCAATAATTTCTTGAAAATCTGATGTATAAGGGGGAAGAAAAGGATTTGTAGATGAAGGAGTATCATGTGAAATGACAATCTCCTTTCCTTTATCAAGCTTATCCTTTGTGGGGATGAACATCTTCATCATCTAGAAGCTCATTTTTAGTTATTTCTCTATGAGGGGAAAGATCATGAATAAAATGCATGACATCATCCTCCCTACATATACTTTGATGTTGAAGATAGGTCTTAGGAGAATAAGGAAGAGCTAAAGATGTAAGAATGTTAACGTTTTAATTTTGCCCCCCTTGCTCAAGGGTATGTGTAGAAGAAGATGGGTCCTTGTTACTTTCCAATGCTTGCACTTGTTTAAAGAGAGCATTTGTTAAAGCATTAGGTCTCATCTCATCCACATTAGATACCCTAGGAGAGGGACAAGGGTTAGGATCTTTAGGTTTAGGATCTACAAAAGTCTTAAGGTGATTAACATAGGAAATGCATTTTGTTAACAACATCACCATAATGCAATATAAATGATACATGAAAGCTTTGAGATCTAATTAAAAAGAAAATAATTTGGAAATCCTAACAACACAATATTACCAAGTGCTATGAATAAAGAGAAGCAATAGGAAATAAAAGAAACTCTTATCTGATACATGATTGTAGTAAATATACGTGAAAAACAATGTAATCATATGTGAAAGAGCAAGTAAATCCAATTGAGTAATTGCCATTGAAAGTTGCTCATTTAAAATCTTAATTTGCTGGAAAAGAAGATCTAAAATTAGGACCTTTTTATGAAAATTAATTGAAATTTTGAATTTGATGAAATTTGAATTTGTGTTCGACCTTAGGAGGTGTTAAAATTGATAAATTACACCAATTTTCTGGATTTAAGAAGAAAAATACAGTCAATTCTGTCTCCCGAAGTTTTGGGAAAAATGCCAAGGATTGTGTCGAAAGTGCACACGGTCTGACCAACTTTTATTGAATTTTTTTGGAGATTATAGATATTATGATTTTATTGCAGAATCTAAAAAAATAGTTGATTTGGAGATGTCTAGATCGGTCAAATTGGCAATCAAAGATAAAAAATAAAAGGATCTTAAAAATTAGGGTTTTGTTATTTTACCACTGAATTTTCAAGATAAGACGGTAGATTTGAATTGTAATTTTGAAATAAAAATCAGATTTGAAACAAAAGATTAAAATTTTGCACCTCACAAGCTTAATATTCACAAAATGAAAAATTAGGGCTTCAATGCAATTAACCTCTAAAATTTGCAAATAGATCAAACCTGAAAATGAAAATTTGAAATTTAAATTGCATTTAATCATATCTAATAATGAGAATTTAGAATTAATGTGTAAGACATCGGGTTCACCAAAATGTAAAGTGGAAAATTGGATCCTAGTGACTCCCCACCTAGGAGAGAGAAAGGAAGCCACTAGAATGATTTTCACTTGGAAAGAATTCACATTCAAAAAAGGGGCTTGAATCCACTAGATCCAAATCCAAGGGAAACAAGGATGTGAATATCAGGTAGATTGCAAGGGTTGAAGTGTGATTTACCCTCTTTTGTAAATAACAAAGTTGACTTGTTGACTATGTAGAAAAGAGAGATGAAATGATTGAAATGAGAGGCTACCGGTTCGGGTTCGCGTTGTAACTTTGGATTTGAGATATCCAGACTATTATGGATCTTCCCTATGAATTTAAGGAGAAGTTGTTGGGACCATGCTAGAAGTGTCCACGGTCCTCCGAAAAATCCGTGAAACAAAAAGGGTTTCTTCGTCTATGCAAATGAAACCCAAACCTACAATTACAGTTGCACACCTGCAACCTACACAAAAAAAAGAGGGCAAGAAGGGTTGCGGATAGGGGTTTGCCTTAGTCAAACCCTAGTTGAAGAATCAACCTTGAAAGAAAGTAATTGCAAATGCTTGAATATAAACAATGGAAATGTATACCTTGTAGATCTGCAATTTGTTGATAGCGGTTGCTTTGCTTCTTGAATGTAATCATAAATGTTGTATGCAATGGCATGTAACATGAAAAAACCCTAACACACACATATTCTTGCGAATGAATGTTGTAAATATTTCTCCAATGGATGAATGAATAAAACACATGAAGAAGAAGACTTGATGAATGCTAGAAGACTTGAATGCTTGAACTTCACCTATTGTGTATATTTCTTCCTTTGTCTCTTTTGCATCACCCCTTCATGTATATGCAAATGAGAGGACCAACTGCCTTTTATACATTCCTCAATGGATTAATTCACCAAAGGCTGACATCAAGGAAGTTCAGAATCTCAAAATACAGATAGGACAGAAGGGATCTATCTTGGGACCACCCTAAGAGGAGGGGATAGGGGCACTACGCCGCTGTCTGAAAGGGACAAGGGCGCCATGCCCTTGTACTACCCTATCTTGGGGTCCGGATAGGGTCCTGAGGTCATCTCAGGGCTTTAACAAGGAGAAGTTCAAGGTGGAAATGCATAGAGAAGTCTCAGTTGGGAAGGAAGATGTTGTTGCCAAGGTGAGGACCTCAAATGTGTTTAACTGTCTACATGAATATTTGAGTTACAATGAATAAGCCTTCAACTCATAGTCTGCAATAGTCTCCTTAGGATGTAGGTTCTCTTGACATTCTACCTCAAGCAACCATTAAGCAATCAAACTCCAAAACTTCCACCACACACTTTTATTGTCGAAACTTTACATCTTTTATAATCCACACACACCAAACACTTGCAACCAACTTAATCTTCTATATATATCCTCCACTATCAAAGGAAACATCAAATTAGGATGGATATAATATGAGACAATAAATGACCCCAACAAGTCAGCCTCAAAAACATATTGCATTAAAAAAAATCCAATCTAGGAGATAGAGTGGACCTAAAATAGCTTATTACATTTTTCCATACAACCCCAAACATCAGACATGATTGCACACATCATCCCAAGTCAACAATAGGGTAATGTGTGGATGAAACATGTAGCACTTAAGTAGTTGACCCAAAAGAACAATATCTGAATGAATTTACACAATGTAGCTAAAATTGAGACATAGCAAGTCCCAAAGATAACTCATTAAAACTTCCAATGCTAGTGAAAACCCCTAGACGCATAGCACAAGAAAGAGAATAAGCTATTTTTGTTGGACAAACACAAAACATCCTAAAAAAATTAACTCCAAACAAAATATTGAACCAAAAAGATTAACCAATGTCATGTGGACCACATAGAGGCATTCCATGAACACCCAACAACATTCACATACACTTTGTTCACATTGTCATGCCAAAACAAGTTGGCGCAACCAAATAGATACATAGTTATTTATACCCAGAAGCCTAGAAAAAACAGTGATGATATAGAACATTATCAAACATGCTTGAGATACGCTTTATCACATGATATCTAAACTAAGACATTGTGCAAATAATATAAGCATGTCCACCAAAATGGAGGAGTAGAAACAACAATATGGAGAAATGTGGAGCATTATTTTACCAGCCCTAACAAGAAATCAAATTGCCAACATACTGCATTTACCAAAGAACATTCATGGAAACACAAGAGACCTAAAAGGATAGGAGTGCAATTTCCACAACACAAACATGTTAAATCCCAAAGCTAGAAGACCATAGTTTGAAGAGTAGAGTCTCTGAAATAATCTTCAAAACACTATCTTTCATTTTCACACTTCATCTCAAGGATATCACTAGGAAAAAGATCAAGATAATGGGGGGTTGATAAAATCTCACCTTTCACTAGTCTTATGAGCAACAGTATTGACTTGTTGGTGGAAATAACAAAAGAAAGAAAATATGACTAAGATAATATAACAATAACTAAGGCCCGATCCAAGATTTGTTTTCTATATTTTCAAAAATTGTTTAAGGCTAATATGAAAGTTAACCTAACTGATACACAATTAAAATGCAAGATCTAAGCTAAGGATTGTAATGTAACGCTTTAAACTAAGTTTTTAAAATGTAATTTTGAACTAAGGAAATAAAAGATTATATAAAAATAATGCAAACTAAAAGATGCAAGCTAAAGGATTAAATTATAAATGAAAGTTTATAGGCTTAATTTAAAGATGAAATGCTGATTTGACAAATGCATTTTTTATCCTAGGGGTTTTAATACTAATTTTGACTAATGCAAGTCTAAACTAATGGTGCAAGCTTAAGATAACTTGGATTGAAACTTAATTGGACAAATACAAGTGTAAATAAGGGTGCAAGGAATAAAAATGATAGTTTCAGGTCTATTAAGTCTCAGTAGTCTTGTTGTTTTGGCAAGTAATGTTAATAGAAGGGTTTAGTCTCAGATTTTAGAAACACTAATTTTCCAATTAATAGTGTCATGGAATCAAACAATTGCATTATAGGAGGTTTCAGTTACATCTCAAAATGGTTGATTACATTGTAGATATAAGAAATTCCATCATAATTATCAACAATTGTGTGACAAAAATTTTGATGGTAGTTTTCATGTCTATCAAGATGGTTGTGTTTCAGATTTGATGAATTGTGGCTTAGGACAGTCAATTGCATTACAAACACTAGCGATTGTGGTGTTCCAATTTTCCTATATTTTCTCAAAAAAGTGTGTTATAATTATTTATAATTATAGTGTTTTAGTTGGGGTATTAAAAACTTAGGGTTTGTTCAAATATTTAACAATTTGAATTTTGAAAAATACTAAGACAAAAAAAAAGTATAGCTATTTTTTACTCTAACTTTCAAGGTGTAGCCAAGACTAAAAGAGGCCCCAAAAGTTGCACTGGTATGTCACAATTTGAACATACTTAGAAGCAAGTTCAACCTTTATTTTCAAATGGGAGTGTATATGTGGCTAGGACCAATCAATAAAATACCATTCCAAGGTTAGTAGCTAGAGGTTTAATGGCACAAGCATGTACCAATAGTCTCACCTTTCCTCTTACCCTAAAGGTCCAAAAACCTTTTAATCAAGAGATATCTACCTTACTAAGGATGTTACATGTTGAGTTATCTTTAAGGCTCAATGCACATCCCTTACACCAAATCAAGAAATTTCCAATATATCCTAGGCCTCTAAATAACACAAGGTTTCTAGTGGAGGAACTCCTGGGAATGCCAAATTGTCACAAGCATAGGTTGAACCAAGCCTACACCCCTATATTGGTATCACCCAAGCTATGAGTTTTCCTAGAGATGACATGAATGGATTGGGTTATTTATTTCACTCTCACCCTTTCATATATCCCATTAAAGAAATATTCTTGAGGTCAAACCATGGCATGATGAGGTTCCTAGGAAGGCCTCCGACTGAAAAATTAAAAAAAAGGAGCTTTCGTGTGTTTCTCTTACATCCAAGGTTGCATGGGCACATGAGGGGAGAGGATATGCACACAATAACTCATGTAACACATAATATATATGTAATCACACAAAGAACTTAGAAAATTAGAAAATTATTCATTAATCCTTAAGAAATAGAAGTGTTTTCTATGCTAAAAAATCATAAACATTCTTGTTTAAAATATTGACTTTATTTGCATCCTACAACAAATCTATTAGTAGTTTGTGATAGTAAACTTTATCTCTCATCTACCAATGTGCTACATATATATAAATAGTAATAGAAAAACCTTGATCTAAGAAGCTATAAAGCAGAAAACACACTTTTAAAATGAATATAATTTTGAAATTACACCTTTCCTTTATAGTAGTCAGATGCGGTAGAGACAAAGATGATTGCATTGTAGAAAGAAGTAGTTGTATCACAGTTACTGACAAATGCAATAGGAATTGGCGATTGCGGTGGGGATAAAGACAATTGTTGTGGGCTTAATTCTTTTATATTCGAGATCGTTTACAAATATTTTGCTCATACGAGCATAAAATTGAGACCATTTCATGACACTAATATTTTCTCATATCGAGCAACCACGACCATGACAGTAATACTAGCTCATTTCAAGAAACCGCACTAGAATCAACCTGTGGAAGACCAAGAGTCACAAATTAGAATCCACTAATTAGAAACCACCATTAGCTCATTTCGAGCAACCACACTAGAATCAACCTACGGAAGACCAAGAGTCACAAATTAGAATCCACTTATTAGAAACCATATAGAAGACAATTATGGAAGACTAAGAGTCACAAATTTGAATTTCATAATAGATGTCCCTTTGGGATTCTCCTTAATGAGAACTCAATGCTTTAAATAATAGATCACAACCCCTTTTACCTGTTGTGGGATTATTCACAAATTAGAGCATAAAAAATTAACCAAGTTTAGAGAAGAATGTCATAAATTAGGTTTTAAATATAAATTTTGCATGCAAAAATTGCCATTTTCAACAAAAAATTGTGTGAAATTGATTGATTAATTTATTAACCTCCTAAATAGGTGGGTAAGTGCACCAAGATGGTGAAAAAAAAGGAGGGTATAAGTGGCCCATTTTTTTTCTTCTAAAAACAGGTAAACCTGAATTTCAAAGAGATATTTGAAGCTCACGCACTCAAAACTAGGAGTTGAGAAAACAATAAGAATTGTATTACTCCGAATCTAGTTTCTAAACTACTAAAGTTTTTTAAAATTGGATAAGAGTAAGAGGGTCAAATCTCTCTCGCATGAAAAACTGTTCCTAATTTTTTCAGAAAACCATAACATAGCTATTTTCATGCGCTGCACAAAATATATAGTTAGATTTAGTATTTTGCAAAACCCTTTGGTAGGATGATAGGTAAGATTGAGATCTAGAAGTTGTGTATTTTTTTGTATTTTTTCATTGAGTATTTTTTTTTTATTTGGTACCTATTCATGCGCTAGGCATAAATTGCATCAAAATAATCAAAAAATAAAAACTTGTTTTTTTAAAATTGTATAGAATCTAGTGTAGAATAGTAATATGTAATTTATTTTGAATTTGGTCAAGTATTTAAAAAGTTATTAAAAAAATGGTAGACGTATGTCTATGAGGACTATCAAGGGACTAGTAAAGAAAATTAAAGTTTACTATGCTAATGTTGTCCAAAAATAGAAAAAATTATATGGTCAGAAAGTGAAGAAGACGTGTGAGATTATGGTGGTAATTTTAGAGATACCCTTTTGATCACTTGTAAACCTAATGATGATGAAGTCAAAAAATCATGTTGGAAGATGAAAAAACATGTAAAGGGACAAAAAAGGAGGGAAAATGGGCTTGCAGGCCATCGGGTCATTTTCCAACCCTATTACCAAGACAAAACCTGCATGGGTTTTGATGTGCAAGATAACCCGCCCGGGTTTTGAAAAACAAAAAGTACCATTCATAGTTCTCCATAACCCGTATGAGTTATGTAGAACTAAAACCATCATTTTGAGTTTCACAAAACTCATACGGGTTATGGTAAAACATCATTTTGAGTTTCACAAAACCAGTACGGGTTATGAAAAACATCATTTTGAGTTTCACAAAACCCATACGGGTTATGAAAAAACATCATTTTGAGTTTCACAAAACCAGTATGAGTTATGAAAAACATCTGTTTGAGTTTCACAAAACTCCTACGGGCTATGAAGACATCAAAATGTATGCTTGTAAACTTAGCATTTACTACACATATGTATAGACATACATATATAATATGTGTTTATGTATGTATATATGTATATCTATAGTTATATATGCATATATTTATATATATATGTTTGGATACATGCATGTCTCTCTTCTTTTCCTCTCTCTTGTCTTCCTTCCTCCATCACCATCTCTGTCTATTCTGAGCCCTAATTATCCTCCTTGAGTTCTATCTCATCTCTCTCCCCCTCACAATTCTCTCTTTGTCGAGTCTCTCACCCTCTTCTCCTTCTCGTTCTCTCTCTACCTCATGTCTCTCACCCTCTCCTCCTTCTCGTACTCTCTCTCTCTCTCTCTCTCTCTCTCTCTCTCTCTCTCTCTCACATTATCCTATCCTATTATCACCCTCTCCCCCTTCTCTCTCTTTCTCTCCCCTACCTCTCCCTCTCCCCCCTCTCCCTCTCCCTCTCATTATCTTATCCTATTCTCTCTCCCCCCTCTCTTGACCCTATTCTCTCTCTCTCTCTCTCCCCCTCCCGCTCTCTTGACCCTACTCTCTCTCTCTCTCTCTCTCTCTCTCTCTCTCTCCCCTTTCCCAATCTCCCTATCTCTCCCTCTCCCCCTCTCCTTTTCCCAATCTCTCTCTCTCTCTCTCTCTCTCTCTCTCTCTCTCTCTCTCTCTCTCTCTCTCTCTCTCTCCCTACTTCCTCTTTGGTTCCTAGTTCTACATAACCCGTACGGGTTATGCAAAACTAAGGCCAAAACTTCTAGTTTTGCATAACTAGTACGGGTTATGAGAAATTGTTCATCAAAACCCGTACGGGTTTTGAGGAACTTGTGTTATTATTATTAAATATAATGTTATGTCGGTATAAATAATTATTCAACTTGGATATTATTACACTATACTTAAGTTTACTTAGGAAATGCATTTCATAGTAGTTTGGGTATGAGACACTTGGGTGTTTGTTCCACATTGGGATAGTGTGTGTAGGAGAATTTCCACCTTTTGTGGACTTATCTTGTTGTTACATTCCACATTCAATGGGTGATCCACCTCATATGGAATATTTTATTGTTTCTCCTACCTACCCACACCTATTTCCTACCTACCCTTGTTTCTTATTGAGCCACATGTCATGTTTGTGTGCTCACATATCCATATAGCCTTGCCTATATAAGCAAACTCATATTCATTGTATGTAACGAACGATTGATGATCCAGTTGATCAGTATTTTCATCTTGATAGAATACAGTTTATTTTTATCAACTATTTTGTTCTCTCTTATTTGTGCTTTCCATTGCCTCTAGATCTTGGAAAAATCTCACATGGTATTAGAGCTGGTCCATGTCTCACATGTTCCTCAAAACTTGTACAAGTTGTTGGGGACCTTTTTATTATTATTATTATTATTGGCTAGGCTTGGTGTTACCAAGCCTAGCACATTTTTAAATATCATAGAACATGCACAGGTTATGAAAAATTTCATTTTTTTTTTTTGCATGTGACCACTTTTTTGTTCACCATCTTGGTGCACTTACCGAGGTAAATGTGTGATTCATTCATCAACCATTTGGCATAGATTGATATGTCAATTTCTTAACCCATTTTTAATAAAGATCACATTATCTACTTGATCAAACATTAATATGTAAATTGATTAAAGTATTGATTCAAACAAATGCATCGTAGCTAACAATAATTGCATATCAGATTTGATTTTAAATTTATGCAATTAATCAATAAATGAATGTGTTAGATTGAAATCAATTGCATAGTAGATTTGTTCATTATCTTAATAATAAATAAGAAATTGCATTAGATTTAAGATTTCTTGGGTTATAGATATATTTGTAAATTTAAATTAGATGTCATTAGACAATTATATTAGAAATAAATAGATGCATTGAAAGGTTATCGATTGTGTTGCAAAATATTCAATTATGTCATCGAAGATTTGCAAAATTGTGAAAACTCACAATTTAATCATATTAAGGCATGATTCACATTAGGTTCACCAAAAATGATGATCAGGAAATTGGGAAGGAAGCAAGCAATGAAACATAAGATCAACCACGAAACTCAAATTTCAAAGCTAAACTCAACCAATTAAGAAATGAAATCAAATGCAACAATTAAATTAACAAAAAAGAACGAAAACCCTAGTTGCATCATCTCATGGAATTTACATTGTTCTTCTCTATCTCTTCAACAACATGCTCTTAGATTTTTATTAAGTGCATAAAGCGTATTTTAAAGCTCAAAATGATAATGAAAAGATGTTGAAGCTTGTGGTTTCATTCAAATGAGGAGATTGATCAAAATTTATTGAGAGGATAAGTTAAGTGGAGAGGGAGGTGAGAAAATCAGCAAATGGGAGTGAGGAGTGGAGAGGTGGAAGAGGTACTTGAGGAAAATGTAAGAGTTAAGTGGGGAAGCAAATTATGTAAGTTGAGTGGGAAATAGGAAAGTTAGAGTTAAGTAGTGTGAGAAATAAATAAATTAAATTTATTTATTCTCACCCATATCTAAAGCTAATTAAATAAATTAAAATTTTATTTAATTATGAGGAATGAAAAATAGAATAAACAAGCAGAAATGATAATTTAATCATAGAAGAATAATTAGTTAGGATAATTGATTAAAAGATTTGTTTAATTGAGGAAGAATGATTAGGATAAACAATTAAAATTGTTTAATAAAACTCTAGAAGAACTTATAATTAGATAATTAAAATTATTTAATTAAAGGAAAAAGGAGTTAGCCTAATTAAATAAGAAGAGACAAAAATTAGTAAAATGTCGCTATGTAGACATTGGACAATTTTTGGTGTCTACACATACATATATTGTCAATAATTTTTAATTTTTTTTATCCTTTTATACTAAAAATATATATTTGTAAAGGAAAGATTGAAACCTACCTCAAGTCAATGTCTTTAGAAGGTCAAAGAATTGTAGAAGTTGTATACAAAAGCTATCCTAAAATTTGTAAGGGATTCATTTAAGTGAACTTCGTTTGACTTAAAGAGGGGTAAAAATTTATTCAAAACAAAAGAAGTACAAAGCAAGGGCTTTACATAGCCCTATCAAGCTCCACTAAGTGGTCCAAATTTTGAGACAAATCTAGGGGTAATTGACCCCTATCCACAATGTTCCAATTCTGCAAGTGATCAGAGGCCCATTTGGCCAAACAATCCTCTACTCCGTTCATTTCCTAGGAATATGATTGAAAGTAACACAATCCAAAGAAGCACACAAATTAAGAATTTGTTTAACAACCAAAGCTAAATGCCAACTAACATCTTCTAAAGTCCGCTTATTCAACAAATTCACCACCACCTAGGAATCAGAGTCACAAATGATCCTTCTCCACCCAAGATGACAACCGTGCTCCACAACATAAAAAATGTCAAGAGCCTCCATCAAATTGTTAGTATGAAGACCCTTATAAACAAAAAAGATAAATTGAATAGTCCCAGAACTATCCCAACCAACTCCTCCAATACCAGCATGACCAGGGTTTCCTCGAGAAGAATCATTTGTGTTGAGCTTTAAAACTCCCCGAGGAGAAGGAAACCAACGCCCCTCCCTATTTATCTTCCAAAGAGGATGTTAACATCTATTTCTTGTGACCTATCCTTGTTGAGGAGGAAGATGAAGACGATTGCAACAACCAACATCTTGAGGATCCACTGTTTCCATCAAATCACATTTTGCCGAAATAGTTTCTCCCAAAGAATGAAGAATTTTCCACCACAAGCGAGGAACCACCAACATCACATCTTGAAAAATCCTATGATTCCTCTCCACCAGATATTCCAGATAATAAAGAAGGGGCCAAGAGCCCAAGCAACTTGAAAAAATGAGGTTGTAACAGGGGCCTTGCCCCAACGATCAAAACCAAATATTTAGCTAATTTAGCCCATCTTACACTTTGATTTAGTTTTGATGAAAAGTTTTATGCTAAAACTTCATTTTATTTTTAGAGTGCTAAGGTTTGTACACTTAAATTTATTTTCAAAGAAAAGTTTTATATAAAACTCATTGAAATTGCCTTGAGGTTATCCGTTATAAAATAATAATATTATAAACATTGTCCATTGTGACATTGAGTATCTTACACTTAGTAAGACTTGATCTCTAATGAACTTGTTCAAAACCATAGATTCTCAAAGATGAACGTCATTCTCCTCTAAGGTGTATGTAAAAGCTCCTATTGAATTAATGACTCCACAGGATAATTAGGTAGTATTGCACTGTGGCAAATGAATACAGCTCCTACGAAAAGCTTCTAGTACGAACTTTGTAAGCTACAAAAATGGCAAAATGTCTTTGGCGAAGAGATATGTTGTGGTGAATGTCCCTTGGCGAACGGAAGCGTATGTCACTCCAGAATAGGTTCTGGCCTTGTTTGATTGTACCAACATTCTGATAAACGTACTACTTATTCATGAGTGTTGTATTGTGCCCCACATATGAGAGGGAAAGGGACCATATTGAGCTCCACATCTCCATTCTTGGTCCCCACTATCTATATCCCCAGAGCATTGAGAAAAGTCAGGATATTTTCCTTGGTTTTATTATATCTTTGTACAGCACGCACAAATTCTTTTAGAGATTTTCTGTGATAAACGTATCGCCCCACAAACTTTTATTCCAATTCCAAACATAAAAGCACTCAACTCGAATCAACATGTAAAGAACCCAAATTGGCTCATACTTTGTGGTCGATTTTGAAGAGATTTTGAAGCTTTTCAACAGATTTCGAAAATCTACTTGCTAGAGAAACGGGTTGTACAAAAGGTTTGTCTATAACTTTAGCGAATATGTACCTCAATTTGAGAGTGGTTTTGGAGGCAATAGCGCCACCATTGTACCCGCTTTTGGAGGCACCATTCTAATTATCGACAATCAGTACTCAAATCAAACAAGTTGTTGCCTTATTTGGTCAGATCGAGAATGGTGGTTTTAGGCTCTATATGCGATTGCTATGCAAGAAAAACACAAGTAGAAGATAAAAGATACTGCTCCTTTTAGTAGACAAACTGATGAAGAATTCTGAGAGTAGAGCTGCAATCTTTCTTTATTCTAATGGCAATCACTTTCACTTCGAATTTAGTTGCAATTTTATCATGGTACCATACTCGCACACATGTACCCTTCCCTTCAATAATTAGGACCGCTGACACAAGTAAGATCGGTTTTGAGATTTTGATTTATATAATACATTTTTAAGTTTTGATTTGTTTAGTGATGATTAAGTTGTGGTATTGTTGTTCTTGATAAGTAGGAGGTATTTTCCACAGCAAGTCAAACTATGATATTGCTATCAGGGTTCAACTATGTAGTTTTGGAGTCAAACTCATTGACCCATGTTTCACGAGTAGTGGTTCACAAGAACCCATCTCTCATGAGAATGAATGGTCCACATAGTTCTTGTCATCAAGGTTCAAACTCCATTGGGGTGCTATTGTTGAATGGTTAAATGGAGATGAGGGCTCCCATTTGTGACTTCACCAATTCATAACTTTGGGCCAAAAGTGTTCACCTCTTTAAAAAAAAAAGTTTGATTTGTTTAGGTAATTCAATTTAAATCACACTAATAGTAAGTTCTACTTAAGAAGCCAATGTGATTTCATATTAACTAAGGGAGCAACGCAAAGCGATTGCAATGATTAAACTCAACCAATTTTGAGAGTGATTATATCCAATAAGCTTTTAAAATGTGCTATATTATAATATTACTAAATACAAACGTTATTGATTGTAATATGTTAGGGTTCTGCAATTTGTCTCATTTCTTTGTAAAAGATTTAGACCAATAACTAACCTAACTTTGGCATTGGTACAATTAGGTTAGAGGATGAGGGTACGTATGATGAACCATTTCAATTGTAGCAAGAATTTTAGTATTAAGTGGATTGAGGTCGTAGAATTATAATGTTCTAGAATTGTGGTTATATAATATTATTTTTTAACTTTTTATTTAAGATAATTCTATACCATCGGAATTCTATAAAGATTATGTTTGAGTTTGGTGTCAATTTTAAAGAAAATATTTTGTTTTTGAAAAGAAGAGAATTATACTAAAGGATTGTTGTTGAATTGGTTGAGAGTAATTGGTAAGGGTACTAGTATGTTCCTTCAATAAACCATCCATCAAGGTTCAAGCCCTTACAACTATAATATAAGAGATGAGGTTCGTTTTTTTTCTTGGGCGACTCTGATGGAATGCATACCCTTCAATCCTTTGTTCTCAACCAAAGATGTATACACATAGAGCCATGCTCCTATATTGGGTAGTGAAATGAACTCATAGGTAATGTAAAACCCTTCATAAAAAAGGGTTATAGTTACTAATTTAGATAATATTAATAATTATTCTATTGATCTTGTTTTTGTAGATTGATTGGATGTTGTAATAAAAGAAAACATTTCTTTTTTTTTATTGAATTGAAGAAAGTTGCCTATGCAAATTCTACATGTCAAGATATAGGAGATGAGGTTTGTATATGATGCACAATTATCAATAATTGGTGTTCTAAATTATTTATGAAGGATGGAATGATGCACTGAACTGCCTATAGATCCAACACTTTCAAGGGAAGAGGGAAATTAAGGTTTTATATTGTATTAATGAAATATATAAATGTTTTACCATGGTTAATTATGATTTTTTATTTTTTGAATGTAAAAGGTAATGAATCCTTGAACAACAAAATTATTGCTTGTATGTTTATAGTATATAATGAATCCACATATTATATTCTCTTGTAAGAAGTAAAATTTGTAAGATGTAGCTTAATTGGATGCTTTAATTTATTTAGAAGGATATTTTGTTTAGAAAGTAGTCATTAGAAAGGTAGGCAAGATATGGAATTTTGATTGATAAGTATAGGTTTGATTATGTGATTGACTCTAGTGTTTACCCATGTAATACAATACTTGAAGCGTATTTGAAAATTAAGGGCTTGATTTTCACATTAGGAATGAAACAATTTAGATTGTATCAATAAATTATATAAAATTGTTAACATGGTTAATAATTATTTTTTATTGTTTGAAGATAAAAGACCTGTAAATTGTAATCTTTAATAAGAAATCTATTGCTTGTATGTGTAGAATATCCAACAGAGTCTAATGATTGTATTCTTTTACAAAAGTAAAATTTGTAAGATGTAACATTAATTAGGTGATTTAATTTATTTAAAATGATTTTTTTTAGAAAATAGTCATGAGAATGGTAAACAAGATTTGGCATACTAATTGATAAGTATAGGTTAGATTATTTGATTTACTCTAGCATTTACCAATGTTATAAATTACTTTGTCTATTTGTAACATTAAGGGCTTGAGTTTGACATTATTTTCCATTATGCTTCAAATGACTATAAAAAATATGTCTCCAATGCGGGTTTAATAAAATGATGAAAAATAAGCATGACAAGTATTAAGTATCTATATTTTATTGGAATCACCTAATAATATATCCCTTTAATAACAAAGAGAAACCATATAAATGCTTCATCATGTAATGGTTTAAATTGACACCCTAATATTTGATAAAAATTAGGAGATACGTATTCATGTAAATGCAACTATATCATATAATTCAATAATAATAGATTAATTCAAGGTGACATAAAGCTTCATTGTCACATTTAGGTGAAACTATGGAGACGATGTGACTATTTTAAGGCTCACATTTTAATAAGTTGATAGCATTGACATGTAACACTATTTTTTTTTTTGGATAACTTTTGTTGAAAATACCTTGGTTTGAATGAGAATAAAAAATTACTAAACACTATCAACGAAGGTCTTGAAGCCAATTCTATAGATACCTTTTACAAATCTTTAAAATTCAAATGAAATAACATAAGTAATATATCTACAAAAGTAGAGGGTTCCAGTCATACTTTCAATTAATTGAAAAATATAATATTTCTTATTATCTTATTTGATTATATACATTTCTCACATTATTTGGAATAAAAAATGATAAGTATTTAATAAATTACACACAATTGGATGGAAATAAGATTTTCTAATTTCTCATTAATTTTGGTTGTAAAATGAGAAGGTTAAGCTTTAAACTCATCATTAAAGAAGGTATTCACATTGCAGGCAATTTATCCACATGAAGGGATTGAAGGCTCATAAAGAAAGTAAATACAAAAGGAAGGAGTACATGTAGATACTTTCCTTAAAAAAAGGATATCCTTGTTTGATATTAAACATATTACTTGTGTGAGGCTATACATATTTCCTCACATGTGGTAAGTTTCAACTTGATTAATTATTTCACTATAGAACACTATGAATGTGTTTTCTCCTAACATGTTTCTATTATAAATAATATTAGACATGTGTGACTTTTGGATTGAACCTTTATTTATTTATTCAAATTAAGTGCCTCAATAGATATTATTATCAACGTTTTGTTGGAAAAATTGATCTTCCCTTCACCAAGAGATTATTTTTTACCTATACCAATTTGAGAAATTTAAGATTTTCATGTTCTCACTATTTAAATTCTAGCTTCCATTTCTAGTACTTCTAAACTAGTACTAGTCCCTAAGTTGATTGGTTCATTGTCTCTCCTATTATTTCTAATATGATTAATTCTATTGATAACCACCTAAGATTTTGGTGGATCTCAATGTCAAGAATAAAGGTAAGAGCTCCAAGGATGAGAGTTACATTAGGATTGGTTTTAACACCTACTCTAATAAGATTAGTAACTAGGTTAATAAGTGCATGAGATTGAGTATATATACTTTAGACATAGTTGTTGACCAAAAGATGCATTCATGACTTAAGATGATAGTAATATTGTTTGAATGTATTGTATGTACATGGTTAAGCTATTTGCACAATTTTAAGCTTTGTATGAGGAGTGTAGTCTCTTTGATTGGTTCCTACATGCTTCAATAAGTTAGATGAATGACAATTGAGTCATTGTTGATACTTGTGTATTGGAGAAAAGTTGTGTAAGGCATAAACTGCATATTTTCCTAAGTTAGTGACTATATTTTGGTTTGCATTCCTCCACCTTGCAAGACCTAGACTTGCGGTTCTAGAATTGAGTTTTTTAGTCACCATGAAGGTGACTTCTAGGATTTCATGTTATAACTTCTTCTATAGGAAGACTTTTAATTGAATGTTCTCTAGATTTCTCTAGAACAATGTAATATGTCTCAGAAGCTTACCAAAATACTTTGCATTCCTCTAGAGTGGTAGAAATGGTTTTGTAGACTTGGAGATGTGATCAAATAGGTAAAAGGGTTCATCCATTCTAGTATCAATTTATTTTGTATGCCACAATGCAATATCTCAAGTTTTGAAGTATTACAGTTAGTCCAAGATGCTCTGTTTTCAACGGTTCAATGGTTTTCTCTACTTTCACCAACACATAATGATTAGATACTTCTAGACATGGTTGCATGGATGTTGTGGGTGTATAAACTACTCATATCTTGGTTTGCATGATGTTTTTGGTCTCTCTTGAGTGGCACAAAGGTCTATAGTTGGCATTTTTGTGGTGTTCTTGATGTTTGGGAAGACGACATTGGTTCTTTCACTTGTGGTTTGATCCTAACATATTACATTTCTTTGTAGAATATGTTGTGATGTTTTTGGGCTTGGTTGTGCTTTGGGTTGATCTACAACTCATTTTACTTCATGGTGTATACTTTTGAAACCAACCTATGTTATATCACATATTTTATCTAAATCTCATCTTAAAGCCGACCTAATTGGTGTTTTTGAGATGTTGTGGAGGATATAAATCAAATAGAAAATCATTTATGATGAGCATCAAGTTAGTCAGATGTAGTAAATATGTGAAAAATGACTACAACATTTGCATATATGACACTTGCATCTTCTATATTAGTTCAAGTTCATGTTTTGTAATTCTAACTATCATATATTCTTATCTAAGATAGTGAGTCTCCTCAATAGGTCTATGTATATTTGTATCTTTCTCAACAAGTCCATCAAGAAATAGTGAGATTCCTTAGTGAGCCTTAAAAATTGTAAACCTTGTTCATTTATATTGTGAGATAGGTCTCACCATGGTTTTTCTCTCATTGGGTTTTCCATGTAGAAATCTTAGTGTCCCTATGTTGATTGTTGTGGTGCATTATTTACTTATAGTTCTTCCTTTTGCAAATTTGATTTTATGTTTATTCTACGAATGGAATGGTTTGAGTTTAAGTAAATGCTAATTCACCCCCCCAACATTTTGATGTATTTACCAATTGGTATCAAAACAATGTTCCTAGAAAACAAACTAACAACTAAGGTAGATCCTAAGTTTGAACTCATGGGATCTGAAGTATAATTATTCTGGAACCAAATCTAGAGTGAATGGAACTTGAAGGCAATTGGGACATTAATCTAGATGATTGTGAAGTAGACCTTGAAGGATAACTCCATTTTTCTCTTGAAGATATCAATATTGCAAGGGTGGAGTGCAAAGAATACAAGATCATATTCAATAAGGAAAAAAAGAAAATTATCAAACTAAAATCTCAAATTGATGGAAGCAAACAATTTGAAGACAAAATCAAGAAGACGAAACATGAACTTGTCAATCTAAAAGTTCAAGCTGAAGAAGGTAAGAATATTATTAGTTGTTTGGATTTCAAGCTTCATGACAAATATGTTAAAGGCACTAAGCTTGAGGAATAAATTATTTCCCCAAGGGAAGAATTAGAAGAGGTCAAGAATCAAATGGATAATAATCTTCAATTCAAAAAGAGAATTTACATGCTTGATGAGTTAATTGGAAGTTAAAAACTTGTAAAACATAAGGGTGTTATTGGTTTTGAAAAAGGAGAAATATCTAAAACAAATACAACTGAAAACTAGAGTGAGAAGAATAAAGACAAGGCACATGATGAATCTAAGAAGACAAAGGAAAGAAGAATAACTTCACACAATTCCAAAGCTAGAAGAAGAACTTTAGAAAGTCTACTCCTAAATAACTGCTCCTACCAGGTACTCTAAAATGGTAATTGTTATTCTTGTAATTGTTAGGATTCCCAAAGATACTGAGAGGGGGGGTGAATTAGTATCTGACCGGTATATTAATTTTCTTATCTTATAGCATGAAAAACATATTAAAATTGTGTACTGGTAAAGTAGAAATAATGCAACAAATAAGAACAAGAACCACAACATGAAAAGCACACCATAACACAATATTTTAACGAGGAAACCCGGTATGGGAAAAACCTCAGTGGGATTTGTGACCCACAATATTTGCTTACTGGCCAATAAGGGAATATTACTGCTACAATAGGGGCCTGCACATGCAGGGTGGCCAACTGCCTAGAGCTCACTGCTCAATTACAGAGGAAGTCACACTAACTTACAAAAATGGGTTATACTAATCCAATTTCTTGTATTGCTTTAGATTAGCATCTACTATGCTAGATTTAGTACTGGTTTAAGCTCTGCTACATAGATAAACCCTTATCCAATAATTCGCATATTAGGTCTACTACCTTCTATTCATAGTTCATATCATACATCTTCTTTTCACCCTTAAAATGATCTACAATGATCTCATGCATATATGAGTCATATTACAATCCACCATGTCGGCTTACAAAATATTTTACAATTAATTACAAAATGCATTTATACCAAATTGTTGTCGGCTAGGGTGTCGGTAATCTTCCTTTTTCGTGTCGGTGTTCTTTATGCTGGTGTAGAGTCTGTCGGTGCCAGTGTCGGTGTCTGCCTGCCGGTATCACATGATTGTAAGGTTGCCATCAATGACAATACCTTCAATCACCTACAATATCTCATTGGAGTGTGCATTTGCCAACAATCTCCCCCTTTGGCATTGATGGCAACACTCGTGAGAAAAAATCAAGAATGTATCCAAAATTTGAAGTCCAAAAATCTTGCCAAAAACTGTACCAGAAATTGTACCAGATGCATGCTCCCTCTGAGTAGATGATCTCTAATTTTGGATTTTTCTCATCTCTACTACTCCCCCTTTGACATCAATGACAAAGGTTGTCATTCGCTGTCAGTGGAGTCCTGCCTGGATTCTTGTAACCGGTGGGTTACAATCTAGAATATATCTGGCAAAATCAATTTTAGGTTGTCACTGAATCTTTTGCTTTCCTGTAATGCCTCTTGGGTTCTCTAAACTGTACCGGTGAGTATGTGCATTTTCTCTTTCGGTTGCTTAAGTCTAGGAACCAGAGCCTCAGAGATTTCTTTTCTCAAAGAAATGAGGTAGTCTAGTTTTGGACCAAGTTTACATTTCAAGCTCTTTGCCTTATCCTTAACTTTTTCTTTGTCCTTTTCTAACTTCTCAATTTTCTCTTCTAGATCTCCAATTTTCTTTTCTATCTCCAAAAATGAATCAGATGTACCTATCAAATTGTGAGCAACATTGTTTATTTCAGTTTGAGTTTTGTTGATCTCTGAATCTATATCTTGTGTAAAGATGTCTGTTTTGCAAGTATCCCTGTATATTTTCTTAAAATCCAAAATTGTTTTTCCTAGATCCAGTAACAAGGTTTCCATTTTCTCCTTGTTCTTCTTCACAATTTCCTCAAAAAATTATCTTTTTCCTTAATCAATCTCTCTTTAAATGTATCCTCGTTCATTTGATCAATTGTCAAAATGTTGTCAGTGATGAACTTAGACAATGTGTCTAGTTGACCTAAAGAATCTTTGTTATCTACAATGCATTTTGGTGCTATCAATTTAAGAATGGGGATTGTGTCATCAATAGCCTTATAGGCTTGTGCATTACATTTTGTGATCTTCTTTATTGAATCCAATAAGACCTCTGTTACATTTGTAGGTCGAAATTCTGCCATAGAAGTATCAAATGTTTGTCAAACTGTCTTCACAATAGCCATACTAGTGGTTGTAGTAATCACCTTGCTTGGTTTGACCTCTGGTAGGTCTGTTTGTGTTTGCATTTCTACAAACAAAGGTTTGGGCTTTTCGGGTTTTGGCTGGTGGCACTGTCTCTGTCTGAACTTGTGTCTCAACTTGCTTCTATTCCAGTTTTTCCATCTGTATCTCAGAAGGTTTCTCTGAGCTCTCAACAGCCGGTTTCTCAAGTATAGCCTTTGTATGTACTTTTGGTTTCTCTGTTTGTACCTCTGCACTGTCCATTTTCGGTTCTCCTGACTGTTTTTCAGTTGTATCTACCAGTTTCTCTAATGGTTTACCAATGGTATCCTCTGTCGGTTTCTCTGTCTGAGTAGGTTTTTCTATGTTTATATTTATAGTTTCATTTACCTCAACCTAAGCATCTGCAGCCGGTGACTCAGTAGTCACATCTATCTTCTTGTCCTCAGTGGTTTCTCTGTCAACCACAACATTTACTTCTTGAGTATCTATATTCACAGTGTACAAAACTTCAGACTCGGGATTTGTATCCTCTAATGGAGTCTCCATACTCTTAGTGGCCGGTTGACTGTCAGTAGTATCTACCGGTGGAGTATCCGAAGGAGGTGGGGTTAAGTTATCAATTATTTTCAGGCTTGGAGGTCCACCTACCTTACCTTTCCCCTTATCTTTGTGCTTTTGATATACTTTAATAGTCTTTGGTCTAAGTAATTCTTCCTGTTTTTCTTTTTCCACAAAGAATATATCCCATGCATCTGTTGTTTCCTCAAAGACTTCATTCACTCTACCTACCATTAGTGCTATGTGTCGGTGAGCAGTGGAGAATACTATCCGGTTTGCTTCAATGATTAGTTTATCTATTTCATCAGTTGAGTTGACTGGATGTACTGCAAGTAATTTCTCAATCTTGATTTTCATGTCTAGCTCAACGATGGCTATCCTTCTAGCTTCTAATCTCCTATACAGATCATTTGGTATTTCATCAACAATTTCCATCAAAAATTTCTTATATATATCCAAGTGTAAGATTACATTGTTCTCTATGCTTTCCTTGTCATCTACAAATAGTGTGTTGTATATTTTGTTGTTGTTTTTCAATTTTCCATCTTCAGTTATTTCGCTCAAGAGTTTATCCAATGGAGCAATATCTTGTTTTACCTATCTTTTCTTCCTAGGATTCAGCTTCTTTTTCACTAGAGGCCTCACTACCTGTTGCTTTTGCCTTGTTTTCCTGGGTGTAGGTGAGGGTACGGGTGAGGGTTTTCTTTTCCTTTCTACCCTTTTAAATACCGCTGGCATATCACTCTCAGAGGAGGTTCCAATTGGTGAAAGATGTGCTTCCGGTTGAAGTCCTTCCAACTCACTTTCCTTTATACCAGTTTGTTTAAAAACATCTTCCTTGATTGCTTTTGCCTGTTGGGTTCCTTTCCTTACTATTTCTTCAACCTTCTTAACCCTTTTTCTAGACTAAATTCCACTTTCTATTGTTTCAGTATTTCCAAAGACTTTCTCAGTGGGTTCCTTTGGTGCTTCAAGGAGGGCTTTTGCATAAGTTTCAATAATATTGTCATCTGTTTCATAGCCCATTTTAGTTACCCAGATAGTTCTAGGGATAATTGCCTCCATCCAGATTTCATCTTTCTTGATTACACAACAAATTTCTTTCTGATATTTGTCCACAATAGCTTGTGACAGTCTTACTCTAGTTTTCATTCGAGCCTTCAATGCTTGAATTTATTCATTTAAGTTTTTCTCTCAGTTTTCTCCCATGTTGTTTAGTAGATCCAATAGTTGCTTTCCTACTGGAATGTCAAAGCCAAAATCTCTTGCACCAATACCGTGTACTTGTTTAGTTATGTACAACATTAGTTAAACAAGCAAATTTCCAAATCTAAATGTTCCTTTCTTATCTCCTTTAAGCTTCCCCAGATTGTCTATCAATTCATCTTTGAGCCATTCACATACATCTATTCTAGCATTTTCATTAACCATGTCATAAGCTCTTTTAATACATAGGCTAGAAACTGAGTTCAACCTATTTGCATGTGTAGCTTTGTAGCCTAAGATCATACTGATAAATCTCACATTTATTTCCTTTACATCATTTACCCTTAGAGACCTTTTGTCTAATGTTGCACCGGTTAGGTTTATCACTGTGTCATTTGAGACCTTCTTTGTTCTGTCAAGTCTGCTACCGGTGGAAGGTAACCCTATTACTGCCTTAATGACTTCCTTTGTGATTTTATGAATTGTATCCAACCAGAAGAATTCACCATGAACTTCGCTTAGCACAATCCTTATAATATCCTTGGGAAAATCCGGGACACTAAGGATTTCTGTAAAACCTAGGGTTTCCACTATCTTAAGTTCCGACTTGATATTTCCATATTCATCACAAATCACAGTCCTATACATATTTTGATCTCATCATCACCTAATTCCTCTATATGACAATGTATATACATCCTATGGTCTTTAGCATATACTACTCCCTTAGGAATTTGAGAAAATGCACCTATGCTATCATCTTTCTTCGCTATTTCGGGAACTAGTTTGAAAATGGGTCTAGGGTGCTTAACAACCTCAATCACAGTAGGGTTTGCAATAAATTCAAGAGTGGATAAAGAAGCCATAGTTATAAATACCTCACTCTTCCTTAAGGATGAATTCTTTGATGAACTGCTTCACTTTTTCGCTAAGGATGCCTTCGCTCGGGAATTTTCGCACTCTCGAAGGTTTGAATGCTTGGTGAATGAAAAAGGACCCAAAACACTTGCTTTATAATGTTATTTTCTCCAACTACCACATTTATTGCTCACTGGTTAAGTCACAACTTAGCTCATTTGCCGGTATAGAAGTAATTTCAACTTCTCACCATCAAGCGAGGGAATAATAGCATGTTTTTCATTTTGTTGCTAAACCCTCAAGGATTTTCCTTTTGTTAGATGAAGAGTCTCTTGCTGGTGGAGTGTTACTCTGTTCTACCGGTGGAGGAGTATTCCCATCAACATTATGATCTGACTTTCTAATCCATTGTTTTGAGAATTCTTGCTTTACCTCTTCAACCTTTTCTTTACCTTTCAAACTAGGACCTTTTTTATCTCCCGATGGGGACTTGCTTCTATAGAATTTTGCAATATGTCCAATCTTGTTACAAGCATAATAAGTCACATTGTTTTTCTGAATAGCTTTCCCATATCCTATGCCGGTATGTGTTCTACATTGATTAGATAAGTGTCCAAATCTTCCACAAACACAACATCTTACATTCATTCTGCAAATTTCTGAATTATGACCAACTTTGTTGCATTTAGAATATTGACCGGTGGGTGTATTAGTGTTCTGATAATTTCTAGATCTACACTGATTTTCTCTATGACCATACTTGTTATAGTTAAAGCATTTCTCATTGAATTTGTATGCATTATGTTGTCTTACCGATTTGCTATGATCATGATTGTTTGCAGTACTGGAGCTTTCACCAGTTTCAAAGCCAAGGCCATTTCTATCACCATTAGGTTTTTGATTCTTCAACATGTCAACAAGTTCTTCTGAACTTTTCTTGAATTTATCCTTGTGTTGATTTGTAGTAGTCAATTCATTCTCCAAGATTCCTTTCTGTCTCATGAGTTCAGTTCTGTCATTTTGTGTATGCATCAAATCTGTCTTCAACATATCATTTTCATGACTAAGTCTTGAGTTTTCATTTCCAGCATCATTTAGTCTTCTAACCAAGTCTTCTTCATTCTTCTTTCTGTCTTCAATTTCTTTATAAAACCTCATAGTCATATCTTGCATCTCATTCTTTGTTGTACTGATTTCTTGTCTTAGCTTGCTTACCAAATCATTAAGAGCTTCCTTTTCATCTTCATCATTCTGCATCTTTTCACAAAGTTTTCTCCTCTTTTTCCTTGCAATAGTATAATTTTCTTAAAGTCCTCGAATAATATCCTGAGCAGCCTTTAGATCATCTTCAAGTTTGATATTCTTCACCTTTTATGCATCATAGTCTAAAAGAGTTGTTTCCAATTGCTTTCTCAAGTTTTCCATCTCTACCGGTGTCAAGATCTTCCTCAAGCTGTTAGGCTTTTGAAAATAGAGGACCGGGCTCTGATACCAATTGTTAGGATTCCCAAAGATACTGAGAGGGGGGGGGGGTGAATTAGTATCTGACTGGTATATTAATTTTCTTATCTTATAGCATGAAAAACATATTAAAATTGTGTACCGATAAAGCAGAAATAATGCAGCAAATAAGAACAAGAACCACAACATGAAAAGCACACCATAACACAATATTTTAACAAGGAAACCCGCTATGGGAAAAACCTCGGTGGGATTTGTGACCCACAATATTCACTTACTGGCCAATAAGGGAATATTACTACTACAATAGGGGCCTACACATGCAGAAAGGCCAAGTGCCTAGAGCTCACTGCTCAATTATAGAGGAAGTCACACTAACTTACAAAAATGGGTTATACTAATCCAATGTCTTATACTGCTTTAGATTAGCATTTGCTATGCCAGATTCAGTACCGGTTTAAGCTCTGCTACATACATAAACCCTTATCCAATAATTCGTATATTAGGTCTACTACCTTCTATTCATATTTCGTATCATACATCTTCTTTTCACCCTTAAAATGATCTACAATGATCTCATTCATATATGAGTCATATTACAATCCACCATGTCATCTTACAAAAGATTTTACAATTAATTACAAAATGCATTTATACAAAATTGTTGTCGGCCAGGGTGTCGGTAATCTTCCTTTTTAGTGCTGGTGTTTTGTATGCCGGTGTAGAGTTTGTCGGTGCCAATGTCGGTGTCTACCTACCGATATCACATGATTGTAAGGTTGCCATCAATGACAATACCTTCAATCACCTACAATATCTCATTGGAGTTTGCATTTGCCAATAGTAATAAGGTTGGGAATAAGGCTATTGATTGTAGGACTAAAATGAGTAAGAATTCATTTGGGCCTTCAAGGTACAATGCTATGAATTCTCAACCATTTCATGGTTAGTGCTATGCTTGCAATAAATTTGTTCATAAGGCTAATGGTTGTAGAAGTAAGAAGATGAACAATTACACGAGCAAGAGAAATGCTATGAATTTTCAATCCTTATATGGTTACTATTACACATGCAACAATTTTAGTCATAGGATTGTTGATTGTAGATATAACATGAGGGGAAGTAGTTATACTCCACATCATGGTATCACCTACTATGATTTTAATAAATTAGGACACATTGCAAGTTTCTACAAGGGGAAGACTATGAGACCTTATGCTTCACAAAAGAAAGTTGATCTAGTTCAACAAAAGAAGGAGATGGATAAGATATGGAAAAATAAAGAATAAAGTGAAGTGAAGGATAGATTTGTACCTCTACTTGGTGCAGATGGATCCTCTACTAACTAAAAGAAATTATTGGTTTAGGGGGAGCTATAATTACAAAATTTACAAGCCCCTATAAAGCATAAGATGTTGAAGTCTTTAGCATAATAGTTAATGGTGACATCTTATTCTCTAGACATGTTTGTCTAATGATATCATGATATTTTCCCAAAATTTTAGAGAAAATAATCTTTGTATGAAAGGTTGTTGAATGACCATGGATACCTGATATCTCAGAATAGTAAAAATTTGTCAAAACCAAAATGCATTCATTGTAAGGTAGCTAGGGAAGATATGTCATGTCCCCTTTCAATTTTTAGCACTTACTATTTATAATAAGTCTAATTATCTATTAATAGTAATGCATGTCCTAGAAATAAACTAGGAAAGTCTAATTGTCAAAATAAATTAGTTAAGTCAAAATTAAAGGCAATTAATAGATTTTATATGAAATATTCCTAAAATCCAAAAGATGTTGTGAGTTTTGAATTAGCAACTTAATCCTACAATCTAAAAGTGGAAGTTGTCAATTTAAGAGATACAATTGGCAATTTGAAATAGAATGTTGGAAGGTTGTTGAAAAATGGCAAGTGAATGTTCCTAAATTATTTTTAAACATCTTTCCAACCTAAGAATTGGATTCGGAAACCCAATTTTGAATTTGAACAAGTTTCTATTTAGTTGGTTGAATTTGGCAACATTCATTCATTTTTCATTATTCAAACAAGTTGATGTTGTTTTTCTTCAGAGGTTGATAAACTAAAGAAGAATTGATCTTTAGGGATGATAAAAAAGGGAGGTTAGAGACTTAAGGGTCATAGGTCCAAGGTTTTTTATGAGAAATCTCACTTAGAGGTTGAATTTGCATTTCATGCTTTGTAGTTATAGATTTTTGTAATAGTTTGTAGCTACTTCCTACAAGCTTTGGTGGTGAACATTGTATAATAGCATATGTTGCTAGATATTTTTTTGTTGTAAGACATTATGGAGCTATTATTTCAATAATATTTTTTTTTTTTGTGATTTGATGAAATTTGTAGTTTACCCAATTTTCTCATTTCATTATTTTTTTCAAATCTGAAGTAAAGAATAAAAGGGTTTGTAAATATGACTTAAATAATTAATAAGGGTTATTACAATGGTATGAGATATGTGCTCTTTCCAACTTTAGGGTTTATTGTGATTTATTCTTCCTAGTGATAGAGAAATCAAATATATAAGGTAGGAGAAAAAGAAATCTTTGGTGGAGAGCTATGTCCCTGAAGAGATAAGGATGGCTAAGAAGCAAAAGGAATAGATACGTTTTTCACAACTGTTGATAAACTAGCCTTTATGGTGCAGAAGTTTTTTTCCCAACAAAATAAAAAGAGTAGAGAAGAAAATAGATCAATGGAAATATCCTCCATAGAAGACAAACTAGTCCTCAATTCAAAGATAAACAAGAACATTTTCTAACTTGATAATAAAGGAGAAGAGAGGGAGACAAAATAAAAGAGAGAGAGAGAGAGAGATGTAGTTATAGATATGGAGATAAGGAGGGACATAGAAGAGGAGAGAGAAGAATGGAGAGAAGGAGAGGGATAAGGAGGGGTGGAGAGTGAGTGACTAATATACGTAGAGAGGGGATAAGTAGAATGGTTAGGGAGAGATTAAAATGAGAAAGAGAAGTTCACAAAGAGAGAAAGAGGGATAATGAGGGAGGAATAAATTTGGAGAGGGAGCCAAGTACTAGAGAGGAGAGAGATATAGGGAGGAGAGATAGAGGTGAGAGAGATAGAGGGGGAGAGAGAGGTGGGAAATGAGATGGGGAGGTAGAGGTAGAGATAGAGAGGTAAAGAGGGAGAGACCTAGAGAGGTGGAGAGAGAAGGAAGAGAAGAGAGAGAGAGAGAGAGAGAGAGAGAGAGAGAGAGAGAGAGAGAGAGAGAGAGAGAGAGAGAGAGAGAGAGAGAAGTGGATAGGGATAGATATTGGGGTAAGGAGGAAGAGAGAAGAGAGAGAAGAATGAAGAGGAGAGGGCTAAGAAGGGAGGGAGAGGTAGACAAGGAGTGACTTTAGGATCTAGAAAGGGGAGAGGTAGAGAGATGAGGAAGAGAGAAAACAAAATGAGAGATAAGTTCACAAAGAGAGAAAGAGGGGTAAGGAGGGAGGAAGAGAGGTGGATAGGAAGGGAAATAACTAGAGAAAGTAGTGATATATAGAGGTGAGAGACCTAGGGGAGAGATCAAGGTGAAAGAGATAGAGGGGGAAAGAGTAGGGTAATGATATGGGGAGGAAAAGGTAGAGAGGTAAAGAGGGGGATATGGAGAGAACTAGAGAGGAAAAGGGAAAGAGGTTGAAAGGGAGAGATAGTAATGGAGAGAAGAAAGAGAGAGGGGAGAGAGATAATAAGAGAGGTGAGAGACCAAGGGGAGAGATAGAGGTGAGAGAGATAGAGGGGGAGAGAGGTGGGTAATGATATAGGGAGGGAGGTAATAAGGTAAATAGCCAATGATGAAGAGACCTAGATAGCTAGAGAGAGTGGGTGGGAGAGAGGTATTTCTAGAGAGAATGAAGAGAGAGAGGGGAGAGATAAAATAAGAGAGGGACAAAGGAAAGGATATATGTGGGGGTAAGGAGGGATGGGAAGATAGAGAGGGAGAGATGAGGAAAAGTAGGGAGAGACCTAGATATGGGAGAGTTCATAAAGGGAGAGGGGTAAGGTAGGAGGGAGAGAACTAGAGAAGGGACAAATAGAGAGTAAAGTACGGAGAGACCTAGAGATGGGATAACTTTCATAAAGGGAGAGGGGTAAGGTAGGAGGGACAGAAATAGAGAAGGGACAAATATAGAGTTGAGAGAGCTAGAGGAAGAAATAGATGTAAGAATCTTAGATGGTGAGAGAGAGGGGTGACATAGATAGAGGGGGATAGAGAGAGGTGTGTAATGAAACATGGATGAAGAGGTAGAGAGGTGGAGAGGAAGGGAGAGAGAAATGTAGAGAGGGGAGAGAAAGGGTTGGACAAAGAGGTGAGTGTCATGATAATGAAGAGAGAGAATAAGAGAGTGAGAAATAACAAGAGAGTGGGAGAAAGAATAAGAGAGAGGGAGGAGGACAAAATAGAGGAAAGTATCAAGAAAGGGAATACCCTCAACCCTATATACCCCGAACATTGTACTATCAATATTTTAACCTAAACCCTATACTAATTTCATATACGCAATACCCCAAACCCAATAATATACACCCTATATATCCTCTACATAGATGGGAGGATATGAGTGAGATAGATTGCGAGGGATAGAGAGAGGTTGATAATGAGATAGTGATGGAGAGGTAAAGAGATGGAGAGCGAGGGAAAAAGAAACCTATTGAGGGGAGAGGGAGGATGGGAGGGAGAGGTGACAACCTATAGAGTAGAGAGACAATAAGAGAGTCCCTCAAGAGGGAGAGACAGATGGGGGAAAGGAGGAAGAGGTAGATAGAGAGGGAGAGAGGAAGAAAAGGAGGAAGAGACCTAGAGAGGGGAGGGAGGGAGAATACTAAATGAAAACTAATAAAGAGAAAGAGAGGAGTAAGATGAGATGGAGGGAGAGGTATACATGGAGGGAGTGAGAGATCTAGGGGAAGAGGAGATAAAGGTGAAGAGATATGAGAGAACTAGAGGGGGAGAGAACTGATATGGGGATTTAAGGAGGGAGGGGGGAGAGAGATATGGAAGTTGAGCGGGGTGAGAGATAGAGTGGGAGAGAGGATGTTAGGGGATGTCCTAGAGAGGGGGAGAAGAAGTGGAAAGAGAGAACTAGAGATGTGACATATAGAGAGGTGAGATACCTAGAGGAGGAGAGAGAGGTGAGTGTTGACATTTCAAGCCCACATGTACACCTATCATTGATAAGTGATATAAGAATATCTAAATAGGTTTACCCCTTGTAGAAGACTAAGTCTGAGTTGTTGAAAGCCTTAAACCATAAACCCTTAGCTTTCTATTTTGGCCTATGTTATATTGTCATGTGTTTTTTCTTTAATAAAAAATACATGTGTTTTTTAATTTTTACCAAAAATGTGTATTTTCCCCTTTAACTGACAATATTTTTGTTTTTCATGATGTTGTGTATTTGTGTTTACCAAAAATATATGTGTTTTTCCTTAGACAAGCCTAAATTATTTTATTTCATTTGATTTGGTGTGGTTGATCACTAACCAATTAGGTGATGGATTGAAGGCCCTTTACACTATTCACCCACTAGCCCCACTCCACCTCTTAACTAGCTACATCATTTATTTTAATCTTAAGTGCCCCCATGTCCCTGCAAGGGATTTTCCTTTGTCCCTTTGGCTCTGGCATGCACATGGGGAAGCCTTTATTTCATAGTGGCCTTGGCCCCCTATGACCAATTCTCAACCAAGTCCCCAATATTTTTTGCCTCACACCCCAAAGATAATTGACTTCCCTAGTATCTAGTGGTTTTGGGTATGTAGGGCATTATTTGGGCAACTTGTTTGTATTTCCCCACACCCCTATGGCAATTAGTTTCACTAACTATTTGTGGTTGTAGGGTTGTAGGGAGGTCAACTTCTTTAACCATGTGTCATATACCTAGTGATATTTTCTTAGCCTGTGTTAAGGAGGATCAATGACTAGTATTCTCCCATGACCCAACTTTGTGTCAGGATTGTTAGGGCCTCAAGGCAACACAAACTATTGGATTGAGGATGGACCTATTGCTAGATAAGAACGTCAAATAACTTTACTTCAGTCTTATTGGAGTGCACTCTCATGCTACCAGAGTTGTCACGTCCTAGTCATACTCCCCACACAATGATATTATGACACATTTCCAACTAGGGCTGATATCAAGTGAGACTATTTTAATTTTCAAAATCAAATCTTTTGATCGCCACCACCCAATCACGCGTAAAGGTCCAATATCAATGGTCACATTTTAAAGGCCCATTATGTGAGAGTGACCAACAAATATTGATCATTCATCTTTGTGCTACACTCTACATTGAAATTCAACGTTCAAACCAATGGCCACCATTCAACTATGATGACTATGATGAGAAATTAGGCAGTGAGGATAAAATTTATGTGCCAGCTACCTCCAAAGGCCACCTAGTGAAATCTTCAAATAGAAGTGATGTAATAAATTCCCTTTGTCCCTACACATGCATTTCCAAGGACCTACTATGCTACTTTATGGTTGCAGATTTTTTTTCTCTAACAAATGACAATCAGACACCACATCTACCTTAGAGATACCCTAATTTCATGGGACCCTCCTCATCAGCTACAGTCATATTTATTGGAGGCCATATTTTCCTCTAGAGACATTTCTTCCACATCAAAGATTATATCTTGAGATGATTTTCCTCCTAATATTTCATGCCTACCAACCTTAGTTGGGTTAGGGTTTTAACTTCATGTACACATCTGAATTATGCTTGATCTATAAAGGCAATTATATAATATATTTTCAGGGTTCTCCCCCTTTTATCTTATAGAATTCATGTTCTGTAACTATAAATTTTTCCTTTCCTCTGTATTAATAAAGCTTATCTTCTTACCTCATATATGGTTCAAGCATTTTGTATGCAATATCTCACCTTCTTGTTTGAATGCATATTTCTTTGTTTCTAGATTGTATGTTGTGTAAATCATTCTTATAGGTGTTTTTTGTGAATTCTTCTTGTTCCTTTCAACATTTCATTAAGTTTTGACCTTCATATGTGTCTTAGGAGGCTAATAAGAATAGAGATGTGCGTATATTTTAATAAAATTTCATTAGTGTTATGTGCAATTATAGCCAAAAAAAAACTCTTATCTTTGTGCATCACCTCATTTAATTTATGCGTTTCCTTTTCTCCTTCCCTCTACAAATCATTAGTTTAAGTTGAGAATTATTTTCTAAAGTGTTAGGTTGGTCCAACATGTTAGACAGTTCAAATAACTGGAAGACAACTGAGAGGGGGGGGTGTGAATCAGTTGTCATAGATCACTGGAACCATTAGCAATTAAATCTTTAATACCAGAATTCTTAAACCAAATACTAGAATAGCAGTTTAACCAATTAATCATAAAAAATAATCATAGAATAAATACCATCCACATGACACCAATATTTATATGTAGAAACCTGGTAAATAGAAAAACCACAGTGGGAAGCCTACCCACAGTTAGATAATACATCTGCAGTAAGTATGTGAATTACAATTGAGGGGCCTGCACTTGCAGGAAGGCCAATATCATAGAGCATACTTCTCATCACAAAAGGAGCCTCACTCACTACATAGAAAGCTAGACTACAATCCAGAGAAGTGTTGAACTGCAAAAGATAGCATCTCCTATGCTTGAGTACAGTTTTGATTAAGCTCAATACTAGAGGACTAAATCCTCTTACATGAATGCAATTTGATCTCGAATGATCAACCAAATCCTCTACCTGAATTATATTAAATTATTCACACATTACAACCCTTTCCAAAACCATAATTTCTACTCACATGATCTACAATGAGATCTTACATCTATATATACAAACCCTCGACCATAAACAATCAAGTCGACCACCAAACAATAAACCAATTACATAATTACAAAACATGTCGGCCTTAGACCAAACAAATAATATCCAACACATAAGAAATCCCAGAATAGATCAAGAGGTCCAATCCACATGTTACATTAAAGTCGGTCCATAACTTAGATCAATTGGGACGCAGTATAGGTCCACACGCTACAACAATGATCTGCATCCACCAAGTCTCGAACATGATCACCAACAACATCCTAAAACTCCACCAAAAGTTATACCAACACCACTTATGCAATTCATCAAAGATCTTCATCAAAATCTCTACCAGTGAAACCCTCGTCGGAACCAGAAGCCATGCTTCTAAGAAAATAGGATAGCATCTGATCACTAGACCAAAACCAACTTTCTAAATATGAACATTAGTATCATGAATAAGCCAATTCCATAACCAATTCATATCAGAGCCTACTAGATCATACCCTATCCAAACCAACCAGAAAACCACTCATCCTACCGGGACCATAAGGGTGTCAGTAAAGCATCCAAACAACTAGTCTTGGCATCAATGACAAAACATCAATGCAACACATAATCAATTCAACCAAATAGCCAACAATCTCCCCCTTTGGCATTGATGGCAACACTAGATGTGAAAAACATCTAAGTACAAGGAAATGCCAAACAAGTCTCTCCCAATGGAAGACAACCAACAATCTCCCACTCAAAGATATAGCAATGAAGTTCTAAAATAAAGACCAAACTCCCCCTATGAATGATATCTTTGTAAAGCTCTGAATTATATATATATATATATCTCCCCCTATCAATATATCTCCCCTTTACTTTTCTTTTTCACATCAATATCTCTCTGATGGACTTGAAAAGCACTGAGAGGGGGGGTGAATCAGTGATACCAAATAAAACACTACTTCAAACACTAACTAGTAGGTGAACTTAACTAAGCATTTAAACAAAATATATGCTATCCAAAATGATATAACATCCACAAAAAGTAAAGAATCCACCATAACACAAGTGTTTATACATGGAAAACCCAAATAGGTAAAAACCATGGTGAGATGGAACTCACAAGTTAACTATCTGCAGTAATAGATAACTGACCGATTAAGGTCTACAAAGTGCTCTGCTAGGAACGAATCCTGTTAGAGATCCCTAAGCTTGATTAGAAGCATATACCCTATTAAGAGTACTACCATGTTAGAGTAACCTCGTTGGAGGATTTGAGAATCCAAACTAAAGGATCACCTTGTTAGAGGATTTGTACAATGAAGCTTGTTAGAGATTACTTGGTTAGGGGATTTGATTCTATTGTAATGATTAGAAAACAACAAGAATGGTTTGACCTGTTCTGAGTAGCACAATATTTGCTTGATCAGATCCTTCTAAGTACATTCAACACTACTCTTCATCTTAACATTTATCTCTCTTCAACATAAGATTTCACTCTTGATGCATATCAATATTCGCATAATCTCCTCCTCTATCAGTTTCAAATGATTCACTAAGATGTCTTAATATAGACATTCAAATCTTATGTTGGCCTAAGGAAATCAAAACACAATTTCCTAGGTGCAGTGTATCTAGACAAGTGATCATAACTCATCACAAAAATGACCATCAAGAAGTTGATGCTGGTAACTCATCAAAAAATTAGGTACCGGTTAGAACAATCAAAACTGATTGGAACAAAACATGTGAATCGTTGTCCTAGAATCTTCCGCTTGATCTCCATCTTCATCTTCATTTTGATGTCGACTTAGCGTAGCCACAGGTTGTCTCTTAAGCACATATCGGTTGACATAAAGTACTGGTTAGAGATAAACCTTAAATATACCAATTGACAATGTAAACCAATTGAAGTTACACCGGTAGTCAATGTAATCATATGTGTGTGAGAGAGTGTTTCATCAATGATGACGAGTGTTGAATACATTACAATCATCATCAAGACAACAATCTCCCCCTTTGGCATTGATGGTAACACTTAGAAAATTTTAGAGTAATACAATACTGCTAAGTGTGCATACACAACAAATTTACACATATACTCATACTCCCCCTTAGTGCAATACTCCCCCTTAATGCATGCATAAATACAAAATTTTCAAAAACACACATACATATTATTACTCCCCCTATGAAAACAATGCCAAAATGAAAAAGTAAAATATATACATATATATAGAAAATTTGTATCAAAGTGTTCAACATATATTAACAACTTAAAAGAGTTCATGTATTGGCTAATCTCATAAAGATATCATTCAAGTTCTGCTTCATCTGTGATAAAGCATTTTCCCATGATACCAATATGTTAGTAGTATACTCAGATGTAGACATCAGCTGGGAATGGAATTATTCCATTGAGTCCAGTGTGCAGGTTTCAGGAGTAGCAAGAATAGCTTATGCATTGGAGTAGTCTCTCTAAAGAATGTCGACCTATAATGTGAATAGACTCTTGAGCTCTTTTAGAGAACGGAGTCTCTTATCCTTGTCATTATCATTCCTGTTCAATCTGTCATGCAAATCATCTACAGATCGATTAAAGGCATGAATGGAGTCCTAGAGTGGGACATATGCCTTGCATATCCTTTTCATTTCTTGCTCAGTTTCAACTTGACTCTTAGAAATGTCAGAATAAAAGAAAGAAACATTGGAAGTAAAGGAAAGATACTTTCCTCCAGATTCAATAGCTTTTCTCAATAGACTTCCATTATGAGATAGAGCCATTTTGCCACTTTCAATGTTCTTTGCTAGTTTATCTCCATATTTCTTCTTGTGACTCTTCTCAGTAGACATTTGAGCAGCATCTTCAAGTGACTTGATTTGATCAGATGTATCTGCAACTAACTGACCAAGTTTTCCGATGGGTGCAGGAAGATGTATAACAGCTATTTCCGGTAGTAAACCAAACAAAATTTCTCCTGCATTTTGGATTGTCTCTACTTCAATCCTTTGATCTTTCAGTCTCTTCTTATGTGCTCAAGATTGCATAACATTAGCAATCTTCAATATTTCTAACGCACTCAAAGTGTTCATATCAAGGGGTCCTAAAATACTTAAAGAACCATCATCATCATCATCATCTTCAAGTAGTTTCTGCTTCGCCAGTTCAGGAGGTACACTCTTAATGATAGCTCTCTCTATATTTTTCTCTATTGTCTCTTCAGGTAACTAAGTGACAACTTTCTCAATAGACTCCTTTTGAGTATTTTCAATTATCAGTGGAGATTGGGGTTTCTCCAGTTGTTCTGTTGCCGATTCATTGTCCACTTTTAGTTGAATAGCCAGTTGATCAACTAATGTAACCTATACTTCAGTAATTGTAGGAGGATCCATATCTGGTGTAGTTTTGTCTTCAGATAGGTCCACTATGTTCTAAACATCTTCATCAACAAGAATAATGGAATCATCCTTCTTCTTGATTGGATAGACTATGCCAGGTTGAACAACCTCCTCTTCATCCATTTCCGGTAGAGGAACATCATTTGTAGTATTATCCTTATTGCTAGAGTGGACGACTTCTTCCCTCTTTTTGATTACACAGGCTAGCTGATGTGTCTCAAAATCAATAACTACCCTTTTTGCATTAAGAAGCTTCAATATTCTCATTTTAAAATCAAAATATACTTTGTATTTCTCAACTAAAGCACTAATTCCATGCGATGATAAATGGGGAAAATATTGTACAAATATTTCATCAATAATTTTCTTTTCCAATTGAATAGCTTCCTCCCATTTATCTAAAAGAGTATTAGACAAAGAGATTGAAATATCCTTTTCCAAGTCAAGTGGAAATCTATTGTAATGACCCAAATAAGTTATTACCTATTGAATGACTTGTTTCTGCTCATCTTCAGTGAAAGAATCAAAATATTCTTTGACATTGTCAAACCTATTTCTTCTTAGTGTCTTCATTGTTCTCTCAAAAACTATGTCAGGTTTGTAGGTAGCTATATCAATAGGTGTAGTTGCCTTCGGCACTACCTTTACCTTCTTGGGTGTTTTGCCGGTTGTTTTTTCCTTCTTTAGTTCTTCTTCAGAATCTGTACCCTTAGACTCTAGTTGCAAAATCAATTTCTGATTTCTCTTCTTTGGTGCACTCTCCTTCTTTACATGTACTTTAGGTGCTTATTCCTTTTTGGTTAGGACACTCTGAGTCACCCTTGTGGTCTTTTTCATAGGAGACATTTCATCGGACTTCTTTTTCTTTCCTTTCACATTAGCTACAGGTACAGTACCAGTTTCTGTTGGTACAACTTGGACTGCCACAATGTCCAATTTTGCCTGTTGTTTATCTTTAGGCGATGCTAATAGGGTATTAGCATAGCCAACTAGTAAATAATGATTAACCTCATAGCTCATATCTTCCATCTCTTCCTCTCTAGGCTCAATTGCTTGCATCAAGAAAAAGTCAGTGGTAACAATGAATACTATGTCTTTTGCAAAGTGTTTTACCACATCTTCAAGTAATCTCATTCTCAGGCTCATATTTTTTTAGAATTCATTCAAATACTTATTCAAGGCAGTTGAAAAAGTATTCTTCACAGCCTTAATGTTGTTCTTGATCTGTGCATTGACCGGTAGTTCTTTTGACCATTCAATCTCTCTGATTCCCGGTAGGAAGTTTTGGAAATAGAAAAATAACCCGGCTAATAGATGACCATATTTGAACTTTTGAGTGTTGTCCTTCTTAATGGATTGCAAGTTTTGAAATAATTGCACTCTTATGACTTCACAAAGATCATAAGCTGCATTATCAACAATCATTCTATGTGTTGTATGAATTGCTACAGATGGAACACTATTAAGTCTACTGGAGTAAAATACCCGGTAGCCTATCACCATTGCTGCTAGTTTCACTGTAGGGTCTCTAATATTGTTGATAGAAAAAGCATGCTTATTAGATGTAGAACCGGTTAATTTGAAAACAATATCCTTTGAAATTTGTCTTAGCATAGGAATTTCACCGGTTGAGAAATAACCCGTTACAACCTGAATAGCTTCCTTGGTTATTGTGTGAGTCCTTTCTAAATACATGTTTTCTCTGTGGACTTGAATCAAAATGATTCTGATGTGTTCTTCCTCAAAATATTCAAGAAAGTAGGCGGCATTATGAAAACCTTTTTCAAAAACCCTAGCATATTTTGTTTTGATTTTTCCATTCTTATCACAGAGTGATTTCAACTGTGTATAAATGTGTAGAGTTCCTAAATCTTCTATCTTGCAATCTATATAGTTGGACAAGTCACCTTTGACCACAACACCACTCAAGACTTGCGACAATGAATTATAAGACATAATATGGTCTTCCTTTAGAGCTTCCTCAGGCTCAACAATGATTATCAACCTCTCTACAAACTTAGAATTAGATGCCATTCTAGATAAGAAATTTTTGAAGCAGTATACAAAGAAATAACTTGTTTCTTGCACATTGCTTTGTTTCCCAGTTCAAATGCCCAAATGCACACCCGTTTGCCTCTCTGCAACTTTCAATTCAACTTGATTTCTCTAAACATGAAACAATTTGCCAATTGACAACAAGACAATCTTATTTAGCTTTGCAATCGCTTCAAATTTCTTTATCGAAAGAGTTAGGGTAAAAATGATAAAGTAAAACTTGCTTTTATCCCTTTTTACCAATTGCAATAAATGCTCGCACTTTAGGTTACAAACCCTAATTTCACTGCTCAAGTGAAATACCAGTTGATAACACGTCAACAAAAAGTCACCAAAATTCATGATTCAAAAATTCTTTCCCGCTCATTTTACAAGGGGTCTGGAGATGTTTTACCGTTAAGCTCCCCTTAGCCATGTTAAAATAGGCTTATGTCACCAGTGTTGGGCTCTCTTCACTAGGTGAAGGAACAATTTCTTCTCCAGGTGAGTCATCACTTTACTCCTTATCCGGTTCATATCCTCTTTGGTTTCCTCAACATCAACTTTCTGCTTTCCTTTCTGATCCTTGAAAGAGTTGACCGGTTTAATATTTCTTGATCTACAAAATTTTGCTAAGTGCTCCAGTTTGTTGCAGTGCTAACATACCATACTAGATGATCTCCAAGGTCCTGTATTTCCTCTTCCTATTCTTCTTCTGCAGTTCATAGCTACATGACCAAAGTTATTACAGAAGGTGCAAATAACATTTGTTACCTTTTCCATTTCGAATGGACTAAACCGGTTGTCGTAGGATCTTTGCCAGTTCAGGTTTACCCGGTTATCAAAGTTCCTCATCTGGTCACCATTTGGTCTAGGATGCATGTGTGGTATAGGATTGTTTGCTCCATATATGCACTCAACATGTCTATGCCAATACATTCCACATGTGAAACAATGACCTTCAAACTTTCTTGACACATACCTAGCATTAGTATTGTAATTTTCATTTATATTAGGTTTGTCTCTATAGACATTTGCAATATGACCAGGCTTATGGAAAACAAAGAAGACAGGTTTAAAAACCTTCTTATCGATAGTCTTATTGACTTTAGGAGCAGTTTTGTTCTTTGTACCAGAGGATTCACCTTTTTTCAATTGTATAAAAGCCAAGTCTAGAGATATCACCCTTCATTCTTTGTGATTAAATTTCCTCTTCCGACATGGTAGAACTTTTGATGAACTTCTCCAATTTGTCATTGGCTTCAGTAAGCTTTTTGACGAGATCTCCATTATGCTTAGACAAGTTCTCTTTTAGAGACGATGCTAGCTCAAGATCTAGCTTTAGATTCTCATTTTCTTGTGTTTCAACAATCAAGTTCTCATGCATAGTGTCTTTTTCCCGTTTGATATTTATAATCTCTTGATCTCTTTCCTTGATAAGATCTTCAGCAACTCTTTTGGCTTCCAGTTCCTGACTCATGCGGATAGTGAGACCTTCTATCTCTCTCCTTAGATTCAATTTCTCACCGTTCAACTTTTCAACTTCTCTTGCTAAAGCTTCAATATTGGCTTCATTTGAAGAACTATCATCAGATATTTCTAACAATTTTTTAGATAGCTCTCTCCTTTTGACTTGAGAAGCTTTCAGTTTTCCCCTAAGGGATTCAACTTCATTTCAGCTAGCTTCTAGCTCTCTAGCCATCTCAAAGTAGCTCCTATCCCCCATGGTAGTTTCAAGACTCCCTTCTAAGCAGTTAGGCTTCAAATAAGTTAGGCTCTGATAACAATTGATGGAATTGAAAAGCACTGAGAGGGGGGGGGTGAATCAGTGATACCAAATAAAACACTACTTCAAACACTAACTAGTACATGAACTTAACCAAGCATTTAAACAAAATACATACTATCCAAAATGATATAACAACATCCACAAAAATTAAATAATCCACCATAACATGTGTTTATACATGGAAAACCCAAATAGGTAAAAACCATGGTGAGATGGAACTCACAAGTTAACTATCTGCAGTAATAGATAACTAGTCGGTTAAGGTCTACAAAGTGCTCTGCTAGGAGGGAATCTATTAGAGATCCCTAAGCTTGATTAGAAGCTTATAACCTGTTAAGAGTACTACCCTGTTAGGAGTAACCTCGGTGGAGGATTTGAGAATCCAAACTAATGGATCACCTTGTTAGAGGATTTGTACAATGAAGCTTGTTAGAGCTTACCCAGTTAGGGGATTTGATTCTGTTGTAATGATTAGAAAACAACAAGAATGGTTTGATTTGTTCTGAGTAGCACAATATTTGCTTGATCAGATCCTTCTAAGTACATTCAACATTGCTCTTCATCTTAACCCTTATCCCTCTTCAACATAAGCTTTCACTCTTGATGCATATCAGCATTCACATAATCTCCTCCTCTATCAGTTTCAAATGATTCACTAAGATGTCTTAGTATAGACATTCAAATCTTATGTCGGCCTAAGGAAATCAAAACACAATTTCCTAGGTGTAGTGTATCTAGACAAGTGATCATAACTCATCAAAAAAATGACCGTCAAGAAGTCGGTGCTGGTAACTCATCACAAAATCAGATACTGGTTAGAACAATCAAAATCAGTTGGAACAAAACATGTGAACCGTTGTCCTGGAATCTTCCGCTTGATCTGCATCTTCATCTTCATCTTCATTTCGATGCTGACTTAGTGTAGCCACAGGTTGTCTCTTAAGCACATACCGGGTGACACAAAGTACCAGTTAGAGATAAACCTTAAACATACCGGTTGATAGTGTAAACCAATTGAAGTTACACTGGTAGTCAATGTAATCATATGTGTGTTAGAGAGTGTTTCATCAATGACAACAAGTGATGAATACATTACAATCATCATCAAGCCAACACTCTCCCCCTTTGACATCAATTTGTTGGATATCATTGGCATATGATGAACCGGTATGTTGATATGATGATAATGTATGTTTTCATTGATGTCAATAAGTGTAAGTGAATCAGTTTGCAGATTGAAGAAGTTGGTGAACTGGTATGAAGAGGCATGAGGAGATTCAGTGAACCGGTGTCGGGGTTTCACTAAGTGTGATTATCGGTTGGTAGTCTCAACTCTATGGTTATCGGTTTGGTGATCCATCTTGTGCGATGAACCAATGATACTATGTGATGAGTTAGATAAGAGATGTGATCGAGGTGCCATGTCAGCTTTGTGCGCGTGAAGGATTGAGGCATAAGAAGATTGACCGTGTTTGAAGTCTACCTCGAGAATGATCATTCTTCTTAGTGGTATGAGAAGAGAGCGTGATGGGTTACTGATTCCCATGTGTGGTGATGAATGAATGATGCCAATTGTCTTTTGATCTATTTGAAATTGTAATGCTCTATGCAATATGTTTGGATGGTCATGATTGGACCGCCTGTGTTGTAAACCTAAGCATCTTAGGGTTTAGGGTTTATGTTACAGACCTATCTGTTGTCTATAAGGTCGATGATGTTTTATATTGAAAAGTTGTTGGAAAATGTTGTGTGTATGTATCCGAGTGAAGAGATACTTGATACTTGCCACACCAGTAAGAGGTAAACTGTAGAGTGTGATTGCAGAGCAGAGGATATGAAAAGGATTTTCCTTGGCATGTAGTGTTGTTATCAAATCATAGTTTTTCCTGTTGTCTTCTAATCATTTCAACAGATGGAAAATCCCTTTACCGGGTAGCTTTAATAGGCTTATTGTAAAACCTGTAACCAGGTGACTCAAGATCATTGATTTCTTTAAATCCTCTAGCGAGGTAACCTTTAACAGGGTATATAGCCATCCCTTAACTGGGTGATATTTAACAAGATCTATTCCTAGCAGAACCTTATTGTAAAGTCTTTAACCAGACTAGGCTCCTAATAGGGTGAGCTTCAAAAGAGTTCAAAACAAGCTTGTGGGTATTCATCCCCACCATGATTTTTCCCATTTGGGTTTCCACATGAAAAATCTATGTGTTATGTGTTATGCATTTTTCATGTGATATTTATGAAGTATTTGGTTGAAGGATTATGCATGTAGGGTTAATAGGTTATAGTATTTTTAGTATACCACATGCATATATTTATGGGTGAAGTTGATGTTGCATAATTGATCGTATTTGAAGTATTCAGACCTATCAGTTTATGGTGTCTGGTGTCTTACTATGTTTAATCGGTATTGCCATGGTTAAGTTCAGTAATGGTGATAACTAGATGGTTTTGCTTTAGCTAGATAAGTTGTTAAGAGAGTTTTTACGTGTAGTGATTTACACCCCCCCCCTCTCAGTACCAGTTGGGGTATCTGTTGTTCATCATTATTCATCAATTGGTATCAGAGCACCTCCAGGTCCTCGGTGATATAAGCTTAACCACTTGAGGTAAAAGATCCTACTGTAATGATGAAGTGGGAAGGTCCTAAGTTCAATAGAGATAACTTTAAGATATGGAAGGACAGAATGAAGATTTACATCAAGAGTATGGGTGCTCAACACTGGAGCTATGTTGAGAATGCATTTGTAACTCCCACTGGCACTTTGACTGATGATCAGAAGAGAGAAATCTAGGAAAATGGGCATGTCATGGAAGCCCTTAGTGGGAACTTGTTAGACATTGAGTTTATTGATGTACAAGACAAGGATACTCTTAAGGAGGTATGAGATGCATTGGAAACCATTTATGGTGGTGATGAGCATGTAAAGCAAGCTAAGGAAGAAAGCCTTAGAGGAAAATTTGAAGACATGAGGATAGTTGAAGGAGAGACCATTCAACCATATGGTATTAGGATTAAGACTGTGGTTGGTGATATCAAAAGCACTGTTGGAATGATTGATGATGCCACTGTTGTTAGTAAAGTCCTTAGATCATTGTTACCAGTCTATGCAATCAGAGTTGCTGCTATCTAGGAACTGAGGTCTATTGATAAGACCAAGGTATCCTTAGATTCTATTATTACAAAGTTAACTACATATGAGTTGAATAGCTATAATGGTAGTGTTCAGAAGACTAAGTCAACCTTTAAAGCATCTACTGTACCATCTAGAAAAGGAAAAGAAACTAGTACCAGTTATGAATCTGGACAATGCAGAGATATGGATGATGAAGAGATTTTGATGGAGTTCGAAGCTCTTCTTGCTAAAAGACTTCCGAAGAGAACCGGAAAATATAGAGGTAAAATTCCATTGAAATGTTTTACCTGCAATAAGATAGGACAAATAGCTATAAATTGCCCTAACAATGACAATAAGGATAAACCAGAGAGGTTCAGAAAGTATAAAGGAGGAAACAAAAGAAATTGTCTAGTTGCTATGGATGAAGGTGTCACTGATGAAGAATCAAAAGATGAAGAAAATGAAGACATAGTGTTTGTAGCAGTAAAGGAAGAAATGTCCAACAAGAAAGCTCTTGTCTCTCGCATTGACAACTCCAATGAGTGGATAATTGATAGTAGTTGTTCTCACCATATGACTGGCGACCGGAGAAAGTTTCTGTCTTTGGAAGAATATGATGGAGGTGTTGTCAGATTTGAAAATGATGCACCATGCTTGGTAAAAGGTAAAGGATCCATCTCACTGAATGGAAAGAGAAGTGCAGATGATGTCTACTGGGTAGAAGGTCTTAAGTATAACCTGTTGAGTGTTGCTCAACTGAATGACAAAGGATTAATTCTGGAATTCAAAGGTGGAATTTGCAGTATAATTAGGAAGAGCGGTGAAGTTATTGCCACTGGTAAGCAGACCAAAGGTAACTTATTTCAGTTGAATGCCAATATAAGTCGGTGTCTAATGGCTAAGTTTGATGATAGTTGGATATGGCGTAGGAGACTTTGTCATATGAACTTTGACAACATTGTTAAAGTCGGTAAGATCAAGGTGGTAAGAGGATTACCATTGCTGGACAAACATGAGAATTCTTTGTGCAAAGAATGTCAACTTGGGAAGATGTCTTCCTCAAATTTTAAAGGTAAGTCTTTCTCTGCAGAAAATTTACTTAATCTTGTGCATACTGATTTGTGTGGTCCTATGAAAACTAAAAGTATTTAGGGAGATAGGTATTTTATGATTCTTACTGATGACTGCTCAAGAATGATGTGGGTCACATTCTTGTAAGACAAATATGAAGCATTTGGAAAGTTCAAAGCTTTCAGAGCATTAGTAGAGAAAGAAAGTGGTAAAAAGATAAAATGACTGAGAACTAATCAAGGAGGAGAATTCACTTCTGATGAATTCAATAAGTATTGTGAAGATAACGGTATCAAGAGACAGTTGTCTGCCCCAAGGACACCACAACAGAATGGCATAGCAGAAAGAAATAACAAAACTGTAGTTGAAGCGACTAGAACAATGTTGATCCAAGGAAAGGTAGCTCACACTTTTTGGAGGGAAGCGGTGAGCACTGCAGTCTATACTATGAACTGGGTACTCATCAAGAAAGGCAAAGATAAAACTCCTTATGAGTATTGGACTGGGAAAACTCCCACTATGAGTTATTTTAAAGTGTTTGGTAGTAAGTGCTATATCAAAAGAGGTGAGCATTTGAGCAAATTTGATGCAAAATGTGATGAAGGAATATTTATGGGATATTCCACTAAGTGCAAAGCTCTCAAGTGTTACAACAATAGAACTCAGAAAATTGTTGAAAGTATCAGTGTCAGGGTTGATGAATCCCCTAAGGAACCTAAGGTAACATGCAATGAAGAAGTAGAAGATGAATCAGGTATAACCTTCTAGGAACTGGTTAAGAAAGAATTTTTTAAATATCTCAATGTTCCTATACCGACAGAAGCCACAGTAAGAGAAGAAGAAGAGGTTAGTGGAGAAGAAGAACAAAATCTAGAAGACCAAGCTAGAATCATTCCTAGATATGTAAAGATGCATCATGATCCAAAGAAAATCATAGGAGATAAAGATGCAGGGATACTCACTAGAAGAAAAGTGAAGGAGAACTCTTGCATGATTTATGAATTTGAACCCAAGACTTCAAAAGAAGCTCTTATAGATGAAGACTGGATTAAAGAAATGGAGAGGAGCTAGATCAGATAGAAAATAATGCAACATGGTCTTTGGTGCCCAGACCAGAACATGAAAATGTCATAGGTACCAAATGGGTCTTCAGGAATAAGTTGAATGAAGAAGGCATAGTTGTCAGGAACAAGGCTAGGCTTTTATGTAAGGGATATGCTCAAGACGAGGGAGAAGATTATGGAGAAACCTTTGCTCCTTTGGCTAGACTAGAAGGTGTTCGAATGCTACTTGCATTTGTAGCATTTAAGGGATTTAAGGTCTATCAGATGGATGTGAAGTCTTCTTTTCTGAATGGAATCCTAGAAGAAGAAGTGTATATAGAGCAACCAGAAGGGTTTTCCTTATCAGAAGATAGTAACATGGTGTGTAGATTACACAAAGCCCTGCATGGACTGCAACAAGCACCTAGGGCATGGTATGAAAGACTACACTCTCATCTTGTGAAGATTGGATTTTAGAGAACAAGTGAAGATAACAACATCTACTTGAAATCAGAAGGTGATCAGATTCTAATTTGTGAAGTGTTTGTGGATGACATAATTTTTGGAGGAGATGATAAATGAGTCATGCGTTTGTAGATGAAATGAAGAAATAATTTGAGATGTTTTTAATAGGAGAGATAAAATTCTTCATTGGTTTACAGATTTGGGAAATGAAAGAGGGTATCTTTATTACCCAGTCCAAGTATGTCAAAGAGGTATTGTAGACTTTTGGCATGGAGGAAAGCAACCGGTTGGTACACCGATGGTGATTGGTTGTAAACTAACCAAGGAAGATGATTCAGCACCGGTGAATGAAAAAGAGTATCGGTCAATGATCGGTAAACTACACTATGTGGTGCACAATAGACCAAATATTGTTCATGTAGTGGGCATAGTAGCTCATTTTCATAAATGTCCAAGAGAATCCCACTTGGTAGTTGTGAAGAGGATTCTTAGATATTTGAAAGGAACAGTTGATTATGGATTGTGGTATCCATATAATGGTGACTATAATCTCAAAGTATATACTGATGTCGATTGGGCAAGTAATGTGGACGATCGAAAGAGCACAACCAGTGGAGCATTCTTTCTCGGTGGAAGATTAGTATCATGGACAAGCAAGAAGCAGAGTTGTACTTCTCAATCTATAGCTGAAGTAGAATATGTGGTAGCATTTATGAACTACACCCAAGCAATTTAGATGAAGCATGTATTAGAAGGTTTCAAGGTACCTGTATCTGAATCGGTGAACATATTTTGTGATAACACAAGTGCAATAAACATTTCCAAGAATCCTGTATTGCATGCTAGAACTAAGCACATTGAGCTTAAATATCATTTCTTGAGAGAGAAAGTTCAAAATAAGGAGGTTGTACTACAACATGTTTCCAGTAAGGAGCAACTAGCAGATATATTCACTAAGCCCTTACCAAAGACTACATTTACTTATTTGAGAGGTGAATTAGGGGTTCTGCCCCTTCATGAAGTCAACTAAGGTTGTGTGCTTCGCATCAGTCAAGTACTATAGCATCAAATCTTTCAGGATTGATGTGTTGAAGGATGCTACTCCTTAGGGGGAGCAGCATAGTAGATTTTGGAAGCTTATGCCTCCACTTTGGCATTGTTGTCAAAGAGGGAGAAGATATATGATAGATGCATGGAGGAGAAGATATTTGATAATGCAGATACACTAGTCTATGAGGTTTTCCATTGCAATGCTACACTGAGTATTGCCATCAATGCCAAAGGGGGAGATTGTTGGATATCGTTTGCATATGATGAACTGGTATGTTGATATGATGATAATGTATGTTGTCATTGATGTCAATAAGTGTAGGTGAACTGGTATGCAGATTGAAGAATTTGGTGAACCGTTATGAAGAGGCATGGGGAGATTCAGTGAACCGGTGTCGGGGTTTCACTAAGTGTGATTACTAGTTGGTAGTCTTAGCTCTATGGTTATCGGTTTGGTGATCCAACTTGTGCGTTGAACCGATGTTACTTTGTGATGAGCTAGCTAAGAGGTGTGGTCGAGGTGCCATGTCAACTTTGTGTGCATGAAGGATTGAGGCATAAAAAGATCGACCACGTTTGAAGTCTACCTCGACAATGATCATTCTTCTTAGTGGTATGAGAAGAGAGCATGATGGGTTACTGATTCCCATGTGTAGTGATGAATGAATGATGCAGATTGTCTTGTGATCTGTGATGCCCTACCCCAACTCATCCTAGCATTTTAGTATTTTTCATGTTGAGACTATTATGGTTGCTTTATTTTATATATTATGGATTTGGAACTTATATGATTTCATGATTTGGATAACATTGATGTATGTTGATGCTTCATTTATATACTTTATGATATAGAACTCTATATGATTCTAGAATAGGATAAATTTGAGATGATATATGTCATTATTGGATTTGCAGGACTTTACTATAATGATAGAAATAGGATGCGTGTTTTACGTATGGATTAAAATTATGGGGATTATGATAATTGCTTATGTGGATTTATTTGGATGTAAGATGTATTGATTTGTTTAAATGTATATTGTATGCAGAGTGTTTGATGTGTATTCTTATTCATGTGTTTTATATTATATGAGGTTATTTAGAAGTACTAATGTGTAATTGAGATGCGCAAGAAAAATTATCCATGTGACCATGGAAACATTATGGAGAACCAAACCTAGACCTATGTACGTTCGTAAAACCAAGGTTTGTCTATTTGGAGAGACAACACCCCATTTGTATCATATTTTATTTGTGAAAGTGAATGTGGCATGTGTGTTAAATTGAATTTACTAAATTGTGTAAATCCAACAAGAGACAAAATTTCATGTGTAATTTTGTAAAAGTATTTTTATTGTGTCACTTGACACGTGTTGATTTATGTCTTGATTTTTGAATTGTCTCTTGGAGGGAGTTGTTTTAACCATAGCTTTTTCAAATAATTTAATGTGGTTCTATATTTTCCTTGGGTAGAGAATCTTTGGGGTGGTCAACTTAGGTTTGACCCGAAAATTAACTTCAGATGGGTTTAAAAAGGGTTAAATGGACTCCTAGGGGTAGTTTAAAGGTGTTTCCTAATGCCCAAAAGGTATACCTAAGGGTTAGGAGTAATTTTAGGCATGTGACAACTCCCACGTGGCTATTTAGTCACCCTAAGAAGTGAGTTTTCTAAGATGTGCGAAAATTGAATTTAGAAGGCATCATCTAGGTTAGTTAACTTTCCTTTTTGATGAGAGATCCCTTTTGATCTTTTTATGACTTTTTCCTTTTTCAATTTTAGAAACCTGTGAGAATTCTCACTGAGGTCTTCTTAGGCAAGAATGAGAGATTTTGTGGGTAATCACTCACTCTCCATTTTTGGAGACAAGGAATTTTGAAAAGAAAAACAGATTTGGTATAGGAATTTGGCTAAGGGTAGAGAAGGAAGGAATTTGTGGAATTGGGTTGCTCATCCTCAACTAGATCTAGCATACCTTTGGGTAGTTGAAGGTTGGTTAAACTTCTCTTTGTATTGTTTTCTTTCATGTTGCATGTTATTTTGGGAAGGACTGTTTGTGTGGAAAAAGTTGTTCTCTTGCATTTTAGTTTGTGAAAATTGTTATGCGTTATGTCTTTGTTTTCTTGTATACATTCTGTGTTCTGGGAGTAACCAAGGCCTCCTACTCTTGGGAGAGAGGATGACCTTGTGGATGGTAGAAGTTTGACAGCCCTCGAGTGAGAGGCTCTCATTATGAGAGTGATCTCAAGGGATATTTATGTGACCCTTGATGCATGGCTTGTTTATGCATTTGGGGGTCATAAGGAGGGAAATAAGGCATGAATGCCTTGGGGGACATAAGGAGGGAAATAAGGCATGAATGCCTTGGGGGACATTAGGATGTGGGGATTATTATACTTATGATATATCTTTGTTTGCCATGAGGTGGCTTTGTGTTTTACCAGACTTGCAGCCTCCTCAAGGTATTTGGTCCACTACCACCCGTGTAAAGACATCACATTGTGTGGTGAAGTGTAGCCTTGGTTGGGAATATGTTGTTGTGATTGTTTTCCCCTGTTTGTTGTGTTTGCATGTGTGTTACCTGTCTAGGGTTTGGTTCTCCAAGCTCGGGATGGCTACTAGTTAACCTAGGCTGGGAGGTGAGCACTCCATGGTCATAGCCTATGATTTATTTGCAGGTTGTTGAAAGAAAAGAAAAAGACAAGTAGAAGTTGCTGGACTTTTGTGTTGTAGAAAAAGAATCAGAAATATAATAGTTTATATTTTTAGTTGCAGCAACGTGAACGGAAAACTATATGTTGTAGTTACTTGGACAAGAAAATGTATTTATTTTAATTAAAGGTCCTCCTTTAATAGAAATGAGAGATCCCATTTGTATTGATGGCTATAATGTATTTTAAATGTACTCTAAAGAAATGCATTATTTTGTTAAGTATTATTTGTTGCAAAAGAAATATGTTTATTCTTGGATTAAGTTCCCTATAGTTACTGAAATTATATTGTAGTATGCATGTTAGTTTTGAAAATGAAAATTTATTTTGCATGTTAATTCTGAAAATAAATGTTCAGTCTATTTCCTTATTGCATACCTCTAAGGTTAAATTCAAATGAATCTAGATACATAAAGTTGTTGTTTAGAATTATTAAATTCTGTCATTTGCTTATTTGTAGAAAATAAAATCTAGAGTTAAATAGACTATTTGATTTAAATAATTTCATATTTCTATAGTTGTTGTGTGATTTTATTGGAAACTGTCATTTCATCTATTTGCAGAAATTAAAACCTAAAGTTAAATGGCCTATCTATTTTAAATAATAACCTATTTATATAGTTGCTGGATAAGTTTATTTAAATCTGTCAGTTAAATATTTGTAGAAAATAAATTTAAGGAAAATAGTCCGTCTATGATTTTAGCAACAAGTATTTTAAAAAATATATATACATTGATCTAAATCTGAATATTTTATTTATCTGTAGAAAGTTAAAAAAAAAAAAAAAAGCATATTCCCATATTAATTTCGTGCCCTAAAATATCAAAAGAAAATACATAATTGAAAATATTAGATATATATAAATACATTTCTTTATAACTAAAACAAAAAAAAATGCCATAAAATAAAACTTTAAAATAAATAAATAAATAAATAAAAGAGGGTTTCGGGGGGGGAGGGGAACCCACTGTGTGTACACACAGTGGGCGGCACCCGCGCCACCACAGTGTGGTCACACAGTGGGCATTGTTGCCATTGTGTGCACACACAGTGGCAGTCGGGGAGAACCACCGCCGCCTCCTCTTCAATCCATCAATCCTCTTTCATGGCCGCCATACCTTTCGTTCGGCCTTGTAACAAAAAGATTTGAAACCCTAAGCCAGTTCGGGTTAGGATATTCGAAAGATAATATAAAAAAAAGAAGGAATGAAAATAAGGTAAAAGGGCATTTTTATAATAATAAAATTAGGGTTTTCATGATTATTTATTAATAATGTGAAAACCTATATATATATATATATAAAGAGAGAGAGAGAGAGAGAGAGAGAGAGAGAGAGAGAGAGAGAGAGAGAGAGAGAGAGAGAGAGAGAGAGAGAGTTTAAAATATAAAAGATTAGGGCAAATTGGAGATAAAATATTTTCTGAAGTGATTATAATTAATATGTTTTATTAAACATATGAGTATAATTAAAAAAGATGTTTTAAATTAAATATACTTATGAAGTTTAATCTTTTAGGAAATTTAATTCTATTGTAAATTATTTGACTATAGGGAATGATTTTAGCCCACCTACATATAGGATTATGAGATTAAACTTTATAGGATATATGTTATTATGAATTTAATCGACCCTTTAGTCGGTTTAATTTAAGCACATTTTAATTATTGATTAAAATGAATTTTAGACATTATAAACTAAGTGCTAGGACTAATTTAACTAGTTCCTAAAAGCAATTAATGATTATTGGAGATTAATAATATCTTCGTCAATTATATTAGAGAGTTTTGATTAATTTAAGTTATTCCTTAAAATTGAGGAAATAATAAAATAATTCTTTCAGTGTTCCGCATTTGATTTAAAGTATTATCACTTACTTGAGTTAGTGGTTTGAGTTAACTCGAAACATAGTTATGACAAAACTTGCTAGTGCATTTTATATTTGCAAATTTAATGTTATTAAGATGTGATTTAAAAAAAAAAATTATCCCATTCTTGCCCAAAACTTTGGGCATGACATGATCTGTTTGAAATTGTAATGCTCTATGCAATATGTTTGGATAGTCAGGATTGGACCACTTGTGTTGTAAACCTAAGCATCTTATGGTTTAGGGTTTATGTTACCAACCTATATGTTATCTATAAGGTTGATGATGTTTGTTATTGAAAACTTGTTGGCAAATGTTGTGTGTATGTATCCAAGTGAAGAGATACTTGATACTTGCCAGACCAGTAAGAGGTAAACTACAAAATGTGATTGCAGAGGAGGATATGAAAAGGATCTGGCTTGGCATGTAGTGTTGTTATCAAATCATAGTTTTCCCTGTTGTCTTCTAATCATTTCAACAGATGGAAAATACCTTTATTGGGTAGCTTTAATAGGCTTATTGTAAAACCTGTAACCAGGTGACTCAAGATCATTGAGTTCTTTAAATCCTCTAGCGAGGTAACCTTTAATAGGGTTTCAACCTTTAATAGGGTATATAGCCATCCCTTAATCGGGTGATCTCTAACAGGATCAGTTCCTAGTAGAACCTTATTGTAAAGTCTTTAACTGGACTAGGCTCCTAACAAGGCGAGATTCAAAAGAGTTCAAAACAAGCTTGTGGGTATTCATCCCCACCGTGGTTTTTCCCATTTGGGTTTCCACGTGAAAAATCTATGTTATGTGTTATGCATTTTTCATGTAATGTTTATGAAGTATTTGGTTGAAGGGTTATGCATGCAGGGTTAATAGGTTATGGTATTTTTAGTATACCACATGCATATATTTATGGGTGAAGTTGATATTGCATAATTGATCATATTTGAAGTATTCAGACCTATCAGTTTATGGTGTCTGGTGTCTTACTGTGTTTAACTGGTATTGCCATGGTTAAGTTCAGTAATGGTGATAACTAGATGGTTTTGCTTTAGCTAGATAAGTTGTTAAGAGAGTTTTAACCTGTACTGATTCACCCCCCCCCCCTCTCAGTACCGGTTGGGGTATTTGTTGTTCATCATTATTCATCACAATTCCAAAAATCTAATAAAAATATCAAAGCAAAAACATAAACCATTGAATCACAAAGATGACTACTCCCCCTAAGCAGTAGCATCCCCACATTAGTATCAGAATGAATAGTATCTCTGATAATGCATATCGTACTGATGTTAAACTACATCAATCAAGTCTCTACCAAAGGGGGAGAAACTCCCAATCTGTCTCTCAGGTACTCAAACGATTCCTTGGGCAAAGGTTTAGTGAAAATATCTGCAATCTTCTCTTTAGTGTTCACATAAACCAATCTAACTTCATTTGCTTCCTCCTTTTCCTTCAAAAAATTATACTTAATAGATATGTGCTTTGTCTTAGAATGAAATACCAGATTCTTTGATATATCAGTAGCAGTAGAGTTATCACAGTGAATAACTACCGGTGCATCACAATCCACCTTTATATCCTTCAACATTTGCTTCATCCATAAAACTTGTGTACAGTTAGTAGCAGCAACAACATACTCAACTTCAGTAGTAGATAAAGAAGTACATGATTGTTTCTTGTTGATCCATGAAACAAGTTTCTTTCTGAGAAAGAAAGCTCCACCAAAAGTACTTTTTCGGTCATCAACATCTCTAGCCCAACCAGCATTTGTATGTGCACATAAAGTAAAGTCATCTTTCTTAGGGTACCACAAACCATATTTTGATGTACCTTGCAAGTATCTGAAAATTCTTTTCACCGCACTCTCATGATTCTCTCTAGGATCACTCTGAAATCTTGAAACAATACAAACACCATTCATTATGTCAGGCCAAGTCTGAGTCAAATACAGTAGACCTTCAATCATAGAGTTGTATCTTGTAGGATTTACTGGTGCAGAAACATCTTTTCTTGTCAATTTTTCACTTGTAACTATAGGAGTACTTACTAGTTTAGAATCTCTCATACCAAATTTCTTCAACAATTCCTTAGCATACTTAGTTTGATAGATGAAAATACCTTTGTCAATCTGAGTAATATGCAAACCTAAGAAAAAATTCATTTCACCAATCATAGACATCTCAAATTATTTCTCCATATTTTAAAAAAATTCTATGCATAACTTATCTTCACCTCCAAAAATAATGTCATCAACAAATACTTCAATAATCAGTATATCATCATCAGTGATTTTATAATATAAATTACTGCCAGCACTACCCTTAGTAAAACCAAGCTTCAAAGATATTTATCCAACCTTGCATACCAAGATCTAGGTGCTTGTTTCAACCCATATAAAGCTTTCCTTAACTTGCAAACCATGTTTGTATCATCTGATAGTGAAAAACCATCAGGTTTCTCAATATAAACTTTCTAATCAAGATCCCCATTCAAAAATACACATTTAACATCCATCAGATAAACCTTGTAGTTTTTATAAGCATCATAGGCAAGAAATAATCTTACAGCTTCAACCCTAGCTACAGGTGCAAAAGTCTCTCCATAATCAATTTCGTCCTTCTGAGAATATCCTGTACAAACCAATCTAGCCTTATTCCTTATAAATTGACCATCCTCATACAATTTATTCCTAAAAACCCATTTAGTTCCAATAATATTCTTATTTTTAGGTTGGGGAACCAAAGTCCATGTATTATTTTTCTCAATCTAATCTAATTCTTCTTCCATATATTTCAACCAACATTCATCTTTACATGCCTCAATTACTGATAATGGTTCAACTTGTGAAATTAAACATACCTCATTAGTTTACAGTCTTCTTTTTGTCATTACTCTATTGTTCTTATCCCTAATGATCTGATCTTCTGAATGATTCAATCTCACATACCTAGGAGTCCTCTGACTCTCTGTTTGTCTTCCCTGATCTTCAGTTACTATAGAATTTTCTGATACTGACGGAGTAACTAGTTCAACTCTCTGTTCTAGTAAAGGTGGTACTAGTTTAGGTATAATCATTTCCATTGTCGGTTCCTTCTCATAAACTCTGATTTGACTTCTGCTCAGCTCATCCACTTTGACATTAGCACTCTACAATTCTCTACAATCTCTTGTTATAACATCTATATGCCTTTCTTTCATTAGAATAACCAAGAAATATGCCTTCATCACATCTAGGATCAAATTTTCCAATAATATCATCTCTCATGATATAACATTTACTACCAAAGATTCCAAAATACTTAACTATAAGTGTATTGCCAAATCATAATTCATAAGGTATCTTACCAGTTTCTCCTTTGATATGTACTATTTTGAATGTATAAAATGTCGTACTCACTGCTTCTCTCTAGTAGATATGAGGTAGACTAGCTTCCATCATCATTGTTCTAGCAACATCCAAGATAGTTTTGTTCTTCCTTTCCACAACTCCATTCTGCTGAGGTGTCTGAGGAGTAAAAAATTGTCTTCTTATACCATGCTTCTCACAAAAGTTATTAAACTCATCGGATGTGAATTCTCCACCATGATCTGACCTCAAACATTTAATCTTCAATCATGTCTCAGTTTCCACTTTAGCCTTAAATATTTTAAACTTTTCAAATGCTTCAAATTTTTCTTTTAGAAAAGTAACCCACATCATTCTAGAATAATCATCAATGATTAGCATGAAATATCTATCACCTTGAAAACTTTTAACTCTAGCAGGGCCACACAAATTAGTATGAATAAAATCAAGAACATCATTTCATTTATCTTGTATACTCCTAAAAGAGGTTATGACCTGTTTACCCATTTGACATTCTTTACATATTGGATTATAGGGCTTCAGAATCTTAGGTATATCTCTAACTGCCTTAGTTGAACTGATCTTCACAATGCAATCAAAATTCACATGACACAACCTTTTATGCAATATCCAACTCTCATCGATTTTTGTATTCAAACATGTCTTCTCACCAGAGTTCAAATGAAATATATTACCTTTTGTCTAGGTAATGGTTGCAATCTCCAAACCAGATCTATTAATGATTTTTTATTTGCCATCCTTGAACTATAATTGAAATTCCTTATCCACCAATTGTCCTACACTCAAAAGATTATGTCTTAAACCTTCAACATAATAAACATTGTCAGTATTGATCTTACCATCCAATGATATAGTTCATTTTGTTTTGATCATATATGCTTTTTTCGTCTCCAAATATTACTAGACCACCATCAAATTCTTCCAAAGATAGAAACCTATCTTTATCTCCAATCATATGATGTGAACAACCACTGTCAATTACCCATTCATTCTTGTCTTTAATTTTAGCAGCAAGTGCCTTCTCTTCAGGTACATTCTCTATCAGTGTCGGATCATCTTTCTTGATAGCCAAGAATACCTATTTCTTCCCATTGTCGAAACCACTAGCACAATCTTCTACCGGTTCATCATTAGAATCAGTAATGCCTTCCTCATCCACTATGTAGCTTGATTTGTCTCTATTTTTCTTGTACTTATACTTGTTCTGATATCCGGGGTTACGCCTAAAAGATCTTCTAACTCTTTCTTCAAATCTTGAATTCCTTTCAGGACATCTAGATGCTAAATGACCAATCTTATTACATGAAAAACATTTAAAAGGTGCTTTCCCTTCATACTTACTTCCTACCAGTCCTTTAGGTACTCTTCTAGAAAATAGTGCTTCAAGTTACTCAAACTCATCATATTCTCTCTTCATATCTTCCAATTCCTTTGCATATAAATATTTCCAACCTTGCTTACCAGTTGCAGATGTACATGCATAAAAAATAGGTTCAATCTTCACAGCTCCAGAAGGTCCAAATTCTTCAAGCTCAAAAGCAAATAGTTTCCCAACCAAGGTATCTCTATTGACAGACGTATTAACCATTGGTCTCAACTCATTTATGGTAGTAGCCTTCATTTTGTGTCGATGGTATGACTCTCATAACTTTATAAATACTTTCATCTTCGCTTAGAGTTCCACCACAACATTGAATTCCCATAACAATCTCATTTACCCTTTCCATTAATGCAGTAATTCTTTCATCTTCTTCCATCTTCAGGTTTTCATATCTCACCTTGTAACCATCAAGTTTAGCAATCTTCACTATAGAGTCACCTTCATTAAGAGTCTCCAACTTATCCCATATAGCCTTTCCAGATGATTTGTCAATTAATCCCATTGTTTGCTGATCAGAAAGTGCACACAAGAGGTCTTCTCTTTCTCTACAATCATTCTCAAGCTCCTTATCCAGGTTTGCCGAAGGAGGATTTCCAGATGCTAGATTATAAGGTGTGACACCATTCTATGTGATCTCCCAAATCTCCTTGCCAAGACATCTTAGATGAGTCTCCATCCGAATCTTCCATACTGTATAATTTTTTCCATCAAGCCTAGGAATATCTCTCTTAAAGATATCTCAAATGAACTAGATGAACTTGAACTGTTAATCGCCACAGGATCTTCCTTAAGTACTTAAGCTTTTTGTGGAGAGGACCAAAGCTCTGATACCAATTGTTAGACAATTCAAATAACTGGAAGACAACTGAGAGAGGGGGGTTAATCAGTTGTCATAGATTACCTGAACCATTACGAATTAAAACTTTAATACTAGAATTCTTAAACCAAATATCAGAATAGAAGTTAAACCAATTAAGCATAAACAATAATCACCAAATAAATACCATCCACATGTCACCAATATTTATACGTGGAAACCCGGTAAAAGGAAAAACCACTGTGGGAAGCCTACCCACAGTCAAATAATACTTCTGCAGTAAGTATGTGAATTACAATTGAGGGGCCTGCACTCGCAGGAAGGCCAACAACCTAGAGCACACTACTCATCACAAAAGGAACATCACTGACTATATAGAAATCTAGACTACAATCCAGAGAAGTGTTGAACTGCAAAAGATAGCATCTCCTATGCCTGAGTATAGTTTCGGTTAAGCTCAATACTGGAGGACTAAATCCTCTTACATAAACCCAATTCAATCTCCAATGATCGACCAAATCCTCTTCCTAAATAATATTACATTATTCTCACATTATATCCCTTTCCATCCATAATCTCTATGCACACAATCTACAATGAGATCTTACATCTATATATACAAACCCTCGACCATAAATAATCAAGTCAACCACCAAATAATAAACCAATTACATAATTACAAAACATGTTGGCTTTAGACCAAACAAATAATATCCAACACATAAGACATCCCAGAAACACATCAAGGGGTCCAATCCACATCTTACATTAAAGTCGATCCATAACCTAGATCAACCAGGACCCAATATAGGTCCACACACTACAACAATGATCTCCATCTGCCAAGTCTCGAACATGATCACCAACAACATCCTAAAACTCCACCAGAAGCTGCACCAACACCACTTATGCAATTCATCAAATATCTTCATCAAAATCTCTGTCAGTGAAACCCTCGTAGGAATCATAAGCCAAGCTTCTAAGAAAACATGATAGCATCTGATCACCAGACCAAAACCAACTTACTGAATATGAACATGAGTATCATGAATAAGACAATTCCATAACCAAATCATATGGGAGCCTACTGGATCATGCCGAATCTAAACCAACCAGAAACCCACTCATCCTACCAGCACCATAAGGGTGTCGGTAAAGCATCCAAACAACTAGTGTTGGCATCAATGAAAAAACATCAATGCAACACATAATCAATTCAACCAAATGGCCAACACAACATTCTAAACCTAAATCAAAAATGAAATCAGTCTTCTCCATAGATTTGACCCTACTGAGCAAGGTCCCACACTTCAGGGTTGTTTCTAGGTTTCACAAGGTTGTTGAGTTGATAGCTCAACAAGTGTGCAAACTTCAGTGACAACAGTTTCTACACGTCTGATGGGACAAATCTTTCAATTCATTCAAATAAAATCTATTGGTCAAGGAATTTTAGGCCAAGCCACCAATCATACCTATAGAATCATAAACTGTACACCCTTAAATGGGTGGTACAATGTTGGCATTTTGATGATTTTTTGATTGTCATTGATGGACACACACTTTCTTGATGTATGAGTTATGCTCAATCGGTAATTGATCCAACTGATATTATGTATTATTGGATGTATAGTCTTTAGACTATCGGTGTTTTGTAGAAAATGGTTTACCGGTCACAGATTGTATGAAGACCGCAAGCGGTATGAAGACCCCAAGCGATACAAGGATCCCAAGTGGTTCAAGGAGCTCAAGTGGTACGAAGGAACCAAGCGGTAGTTAACTTTTGATTGGAACACTACGATCTACCACTCTTCATTTTTGACAACCGGTAATTAGTATATTGTATTAACCAGTATTACTCTGTGATGAGTTACCAACCGGTATTACTGTAATGTGTGATGAGTTATCATCCACCGACACTTTGGCGGTGATTTTGTGTCGTGTTACCAAATGTATCTAGATGCACTGAACCTAGGAACTTGTAGTCTAATTCTATTGGACCAACATTAAATCAAATTCTTTTATAAGGACATCATGTCTAGGGTTTGCATGGGAGATGTGTGATATGTGAGACATAGAAGAGAAATGGTTATGTGCGATCATTGAAGAGAAGATTAGGTCTATGTGAAGAGATAGAGTGTGGAGATATTCAAGACTGAAGTAATTCTAAAATGCATTAACAATGACTTGTCAAGGATCTAACTAAGCATAATGTGCTATTAGCTAGATCATTCACTTGTTGATTACTAATATCTTCGACAAGTCTGAAACCCTTAATGGGGTAGGCCCAGCAAAGCCTTTGTAAATCCTCTAACAAGGTGGTTCACAACTGTGGATCTGAAATCCTTTAACAAGGTAGTCTTTAACAGGACTTATCTCCTAACAGAGATCTAGATTCCTAACAGGATCTGTTCTAGTGAAGAACATTGTATGACCTTAACCGGTCTGTTTACCATTCTGCAGATAGTTACTTGTGAGTTTCTGCTCACTGTGGTTTTACCCATTTGGGTTTCCATGTCAAATATCTTGTATTATGGTGATTTTGCTTTTGTGGGTGAATGCTTTGTTTTCTATTTGGTTTGCATTTATCTTAACTGGTTTATTAGTGAATCTTTTGTACTGGTTATCTTCTAAACTGTTTAAAAGTTTGTTTACAATATTTTTTGGTATACTAATTCACCCCCCTCTTAGTATTCATCAATTGGTATCAGAGACAATCTTTCTATAAGTCTAACCACTTGGAAGGAGATATGGGGGAATACAGTGTGAGGGAACTTACTCATCATCTCACTCAGACTAAGAGAGCCTATGACGAACTCAAAGTCAAGTATAAAGCCTCTTTGGCCAAAAGAAGAGAGCATGCTGAAAAACTAATGGAACTTACTGAAAATAACTCTTTTGATGAAGCTGACATGGATGCCCTAGTTGAAGAAGTTGAAAAACTAAATGAATCTAAAGCCAATCTAAGAGAGGAGTTGGAAGGACCGACTATCAAAATGTGTCAAGAGCTTGAGAACAAAAGGAAAGCCGAAGATCTGGTAAAAGAAAAAGATCATGAGATCTCCAAGCTGAAGCAAGAAATCAGTACCCTTACTGCTCATCTTCAGGAGAGTAAAGTGGAAAAAGAAGAAATACGAGGTGAACTAAACATGGCTATTTCTGATAATGTAACCTTGATGGAATCTAATGCTGCTATTTCCAAGGACCTTACTGAGTCAAAGGAGATACTTGCCAAATTCAATCAGAGTACTGCTAAGCTAGAGCAAAAGCTAGAATCGGCAAAGATAGTAAAGAATACCACTGGACTTGGTTTCTCTGGGTATGAGGAAGGTGAGACCTCTAGAACAAAAGTTGAAACATCAAAGAAGCAACCAACATCCAAGGATAAAGGTAAGAAAAAATTTAAACCTGTTTGCTTTAATTGTCTCAAAGAAGGACATACAGCCAATGTGTGTAGAAGCAAGGCCTACAATAATTTTCCTTATTTTCAAAACAATATGCCGAGATCCAATAGATTCAATGGAAACTGTTATGCATGCAACAAGTTTGGGCATTGAGCATTTGAATGCAGGTCAGTTTTGCACAACACTGGGAGATATCCTCCAAGGACTCAAGGAGTTATCCCAGTATTTTCTGTGAACCGGAATCACAACCGGTACAATACCTATGACTATCGGTCGGGTGGTTATCAAGAGGCAACTAGTTGGAGAGCAACCTGTTTGATCTGTCATGGTAGCGATCACACTGCTGTAACATGCAGAAGAAAGAATGGAAGTATGAATAACGGACCATGGAGAACACTTGGAATGGTATGCTATCATTGCAACAAACTGGGACACATTGTCAGAACTTGCAGACTAAGAAAGAACCTATCAGATGATATACCGATCACTCCAGAAGGGAAGATTGATGTTGAAACTGTTTAAGTGGAAATGAACAAAACATGGAAAAAGAAATCAGAAGAAGAGTCACAGAATGAACCTGTTTCTGCACCTAGTGTGGAAAACTCTAAACCGAAAAACTAAGCTTAAGAAAAGCTTAGGGGGAACATATCAGTAAAATATTTTGAACCCCTAGTTTATATTGGTAAAGGCCTTAACCGGTATATTTTACCTATCAATCAGTAGAAGATTTGAAGCGGTAAAAGGCAAAATTAGGGTTTCTGCCCTAGCGGTGATGCATTTATTATGGTAGGTGAGAATTTGTTTAAAAGGGTTTTCATCATCATTTTAACTTATCAGTTTTCAAAAGAAGATTTTTTTTCAAGAGCAGAGCAACCAGAGCGATTTGTCTAGCAGTTGATGAAATCTTGTGCGAATTCTTGTAATCATCTTCAAGCAATCAGTGAAGAACTCTACATGGTGAACTTGCAACCAAAGTGATGTTTTGTGCACGACATTGGAAAACCTAAATTCTAGTTTGTGAAGGTATTTTACGAAATTTTTACTTATCATTTGATCATGGCTTCTGCATCGCACTCTAGTTCTAGTGCACCTAAAGATTGAGCTGAATTTCTTCAAAAGAAAATGAAATATAATGCCTTATCTCAAATACCCACCAGAGTTATTGTTGAGGAAGATATTTTAGGGTATATAGACTATAAATTGGAAGACCTAGGATCCCTAGTGATTCATTCCCAACTAAGTCTATTCTGTGGGGATGACAAGAAGATCAAACCTGAGTATAGTGTCCTTGAGAAGATGAAACTGCACAATGCAGTATATTTTTTGGAAGAGTTCACAGAAGAACACATTCGCATCATCCTTAGCAAAGTGCATGGTGACAAGATGTATCTCGAGCAGACCCATGACATCACACCAGAAGCAATTTATGTCATCGCTGGTTTCTACAATATTGGAGAGGTACCAGCTCTATGGAAGGTCACCAAAACTGAAATGACAAAGCTCACCAGTTCTGTGAGTGACCAATGGGCAATGACCATCAATACCATCTTTGATGATCTGGTAAAATATGCTTGCATGGTGATTGGTTACCAGATGTTTTATGCCAGTAGAATGAATTATGTCCCTGCTACTGTGGTGAATGCTGCTTACAAAATGATCAAGGAAGACACTACATTTGACCTATGTACCTGTCTTCAGAAGCAATTACTGTTGAATTTGAAGTCCATTAAACAAGACAATTCTCTAAGGTTCGGGTTTGGCCAACTTCTAGTTGGTTTATTCTTTTATTTTCAAGGTTATTTCCTTGGAGTAGGTGATGTCCAATGGTCTGTTGACCTACCGGTTTCCAGACAAATTAAGGAAAGTCTACAAGAAGTAGGAACTAGATATCTTGAGGTTCTTAACAAGTATTTTGATGAATTCAAGAAAAAGATGAGCCATAGAATGAGGATATTTGATGATATTATGAAGAAGTATGAAGATGGCATCTGCTTCACAATAAGGATAGATGACTACATAATGGAAGCAGTGGAACTGAGAAAGGAAGTAGTTGGCCCTATGGGGTATGAAGTGATGAATGACATGTTGATCAGGTATGCCTCTACCCTACTTGCCTCACCACTAGATGCAAAGAAAAAGAGAACCGGTACCTACGTGGAAAGGATCACACTGATTGAAGAACCAAAATAGAAAAAGGGCAAAGCAATGTCATCGGTATCTGCACCAATTACCTCTGCCAGTCCGAAAGTGACCAAGAGGTCACCAGCTAAGAAGAAACCTGAGATTATTCCAACAAAGGTATTTGAGAGGAAGTGAAAATCCAAGACCCACTCACTGGAGTCAGAGGACACTGAACCGGAGATTCAAACAAAGAAGACAAGGAAATCAAGCAAAAAGACAAAGTCTACCGGTAATGTACCTACAACTTTAGCACCAGTAAATATAGACATATCCTCTTATAAACCAATGACATATTGTCAAAGGACAATAAAGAATATTAGGAGAAAAGTACTTGATGATTTTAATGATAATGAGAAAGAAGAGGTAGAACAGGAAGTCATTAAATACTTATATATTAATGATCGATCGCCATCTAAAATTAGATCAGTTACACCAAATTCTTTGTATAATTCTTTGGATAACAAATGGCACATTGCAATTGAAAGAGAACAAGAGATCAGGGAGAAAATTTTTGCACAATATTTTCCTGATGCTTCAAATTCTGAATTATTTGAAATAATGGATAAGAACAAATGCATCTTCTTCATGAGAAGGAGAAGACTTAGGCTATTAGAAGGTAAAACTTCTGGAGTGGAAAAGGATACTCACATACATGTGAAAGATGATGTCAATATGCACTGAGTATCTGAAGCTGCTAAGCAGGCTAACCAAGCATCGAACCTATCCTTAGACAAACCGGATGAGGTAGTTGATAGTCAAGGAGAAAGAGTGATAGAACAAATTGACACTATTGATGTTGATGTATTAGATATTGAGGATGTCACTCCTGACAAAGAACAAGCTGAGAAAGAGAAACAAGACAAAGAGAAAGCAGAGAAAGAGCAAAAGGAAAAAGCAAGACAAGAAGAAATCAAGAGGAAAGAGTCAGAGAAAAAGAAAAAGGAAGACAAGAAAAAAGAGGAAGAGAAAAATAAAGAGGAAGACAAGAGAAAAGAGGAAGAGAAAAAGAAAGAAGAAGATAAGAGAAAAGAGGTAGAGAAGAAGAAAGAGGAAGAAAAGAAGAAAGAGGAAGAGAAGAAGATAGAAGAAGATAAGAGAAAAGAAGAAGAGAAGAAGAAAGAAGAAGAGAAGAGGAAGGAAGAAGAAAGGAAGAAGGAGGAAGAGTAGAAAACACAAGAAGAGGAGAAAAAGAAGAAAAAAGAGGATAAGAAAAGAGCAGAAAAGGAGAAGGAAGCAGAGAAGAACAAACAAGCAGAGATCAAAACAAAAGAAGGAGGGCAAACTCCTAAGGCAACCGGTGGTCAAACCAAATAGGTTGATACCACCAGTCCTATTGTTCTAACTCTTGCAAGTCTGACTCAATCAGTAGATGAGTCTAAGCTACTACGAAGCATAAAACTTACACAGGAGAGACTAGAAGAATTGCAAAGGAAGAAAGAACAGGATGTCATACAAACTGCGGTTGACACTCTTACCAGTCTAATTCTCGGTACCAACCTCCCCAGTACTGATTCCTCTCTATCCAAGCTCAAACTTCTTTGTACCCTAGTGGAGAATCAGGTACAATGCTTGGAAGATGTTGTTGAAGCAACTGCAAAGAAGAACCATGAAAAGGCACTCAATGTTGCCTTAGTCAAGCAAATGAATGTACTGCGGACACAACTACTGAAACAACAAAATAATATCAGTGTTGCAATGGGTGAAGGTAAATTAATATTGATTAAAATCTGTCAACCCCATCTATTTTGTGACGACGTGCTTAAAAAAAAGCTCAACTCCAATCGGAGTTACAGGCATATATCAGCAATTTCAAGATGCCATATGATTCATTCACTACCTATGGACAAACCGTTCATCGTTATCAATAGCAGACTGCCAAGATGGACTTAGAGATTAGGAACTAGACTCAAGATTTGCAGGAGCTTCAACTGCTCCTATTGCCAAGACTATAGATTCTTCAGAAATGTTTTCTCAACCTGGAAGCTATCAAGGTAACTCAAGAGATGAGTACCATTGATGCAATGGAAGAATTGGCATTCCAGATGAAGACTGAAAGTGAGGTTTCTACCTCATTACTTAAGTCTCGGACATTGGCTATGAAAACTTTTGTGAAGGACTTTAAATCTATTTTTGAGAAATTTCATTCCTTATTGTCATGAACATTTACTCTATTTTTTATTATATAAGGAAACAGGGTTTATTTTGCATTACTTTGTCATTGTTGGAAAAGGGGGAGTAGTGTATATTAAAATTTTGGTGAATGTTACCATTTCATGTACTTTCATCTTACCACTTTGGGGAGTAGTGTGCATTGAAATTTTTGCAAGAGGGATAGTGTATATGCTTAGGGGAGTAATTTTGATTATGGCATTTTTGTTGTAAAAACACTGAGATGTCAAAATTTTCCTAACTGTTGCCATCAATGCCAAAGGGGGAGATTGTTGGCATTTTGATGATGTTTTGATTGTCATTGATGGATACACACTTTCTTGATGTATGAGTTATGCTCAACCGGTAATTGATCCAACCAGTATTGTGTATTATTGGATGTATAGTCTTTAGACTATCGATGTTTTGCAGAAAATGGTTTACCGGTCACAGATTGTATGAAGACCACAAGTGGTATGAAGACCCCAAGCGGTATGAGGATCCCAAGCGGTTCAAGGAGCTCAAGCAGTAAGAAGGAACCAAGCGGTAGTTAACTTTTGATCGGAACACTATGATCTACCACTCTTCATTTTTGACAATTGATAATCGGTATATTGTATTAACTGGTATTACTTTGTGATGAGTTACCAACCAGTATTACTGTAATGTGTGATGAGTTATCATCCACCGACACTTTGGCAGTGATTTTGTGTCATGTTACCAAATGTGTCAAGATGCACTGAACCTAGGAACTTGTAGTCTAATTCTATTGGACTGACATGAAATTAGATTCCTTTATAAGGACATCATGTCTAGGGTTTGCATGTGAGATGTGTGATATGTGAGACATAGAAGAGAAAAGGTTATGTGCGATCAATGAAGAGAAGATTAGGTCTATGTGAAGAGATAGAGTGTGGAGATATTGAAGACTGGAGTAATGCTGAAATGCATTAACAATGAGTTGTCAAGGATCTAACTAAGCATACTGATCTATTATCTAGATCATTCACTTGTTGATTATTAATATCTTCGACAAGTCTGAAACCCTTAACCGGGTAGGCCCAGCAAAGCCTTTATAAATCCTCTAACACGGTGGTTCACAACTGTGGATCTGAAATCCTTTAACAAGGTAGTCTTTAACAGGACTTATCTCCTAACAAAGATCTAGATTCCTAACAAGATCTGTTTTGGTGAAGAACATTGTATGACCTTAATTGGTCTGGTTACTATTCTGCAGATAGTTACTTGTGAGTTTCTGCTCACCGTGGTTTTTCCCATTTGGGTTTCCATGTCAAATATCTTGTGTTATGGTGATTGTGCTTCTGTGGGTGAATGCTTTGTTTTCTATTTGGTTTTCATTTATCTTAACCGGTTTATTAGTGAATCTTTTGTACTGGTTATCTGCTAAACTATTTAATTTGTTTACAATATTTTTTGGTATACTAATTCTTCCCCCCCCCTCTTAGTATTCATCATACAATGCCATGCTTAGGTTAGCACCCGCCTTATTGTGTTTCCATCTTGTATTTCAAATTCTCTTTAAGAATTTAATTAATTAATTTAATTAAATCTAAAGTCTTCTTTCATCACTCTACATATCATAAAATTGGGCCCTTAACCCTAAGTGTGCCCCTTTTTATTTTATTCTTCCAATTAATTATTTCATCAAAAACCTTATTTCCTATTTCAACGTTCAAGGTCTGATTTCACATATCTAGACACCTCGAATCTCCACATACTCCTAGAATTGACTCTAGAATCACAATATCTTGTTTTCTTGAAAATTTGGCAAAATGTTGTTCGAACCAAGAGGCAGCCTCTTGGTCTTGATATTTTCTCCCCAAATTTTGGGGGCATGTTTTGGTGGTAATTTCATGTTTGAATCCATATAGTTGTGAAATTATATTGATTCTAGGTCTACCTATGATCAAAAACAAAGTTAGGGTTTCATACATATAACCTTTCCTTTCCTCATTTGAAGGATCCATCTATAAGAAATTGAAGGAGCCTCTTATGAAGTGAAAGTGCAGGTTATTTAGAGCCTACAATCAACAAATCAAGAATTAATCAAGCATTTATCAAGCCTTCATCAATCATCTTCAACATCAATTAGGAGCTTTGAAGACATTAAAGAATAATAGGAGATCACCGACTATTGATTGGCTTGTACCTCTCCCTTAGGGTTTGGTATGATTTCATGTTATTTTCATGTCTTTGTATGAGCTTCATAACATTCATTTTTTAGATTTACATTCATTCTTTAGATCCATTATTGCATTTGTGATTTGAAGCATTTACATTTACATTTACAATCAATTAGGGTTTTCTCTCCAAAGTGTAGGGTAGAACTCTAGATCTACTTTCTTGCTCGTTTAGGATCTTGCATACACACAAGATTCTTGGATACACAAGATTCTTGCACACACATTTTCAATACATCATCAGCTATTTGTGGATGTAGAAATCACCAAAACAAGGAGTTTTGACTAAGGCAAAACCCTATATAGCCACCTAGACACCATTTTTCAAGTTGCAGGTAAAGGTGAAGGAATTCTACGAATACACAATATTCAAAACTAATAGATCACATAGGTACAGACTCAGTCTCGAGAGAAGACCTTAATTTTTGAGACCAGGGCGTGGCGCCCTAGTCTAGGACCAAGACGTGGCACCTTGGTCCTTTGGTTTTTTCAGCTTCTTTTGGTAGTTCAACAAATTAGAGTCTCAACAACATTTTCCAGAAGTACAACAAGGTGTAGTATCAGGGACCAAGGCGTGGTTCCCTATTCCTTCTCAGCTAGCCATATATTTTGGTGATAGGTGCACATTTGAATTCCCCTTCCTACTCTATATTTAGTGTCTTAGTTTCAGATCTGCAAGTTTCATTATTTTCAGTTTACATTCACATCTTTGTTTATCTCCTAGCATAGTTGATCATTTCATTGCATTTTGCACATCTCCTCTTCATAGCAGCAAAGGAATAGAAAACCTAAATATATTCCTTGACCCTCTCCCTTACAAGAAGTGGTCAAAGTGAATTATCTCTTAGGTTCTTTCATATTCCAATGTGTGGAGGAAAGTGGGGTTATGTCCTAAACTACCCGATCCACTTTTTCGGCATCACAATACCACAGTTTTTGGCACACCCAGTAGGAATAATCCTTCATCAAGTTGAAGATTGAATAATTTCTTCAATGTATCCAACCTTGAAGAGGCAGCCTTCAAGGACCTAATGACTCTATAATTAGTTGGCAATCTATTGGTATATTACTAGTCTTTTCTTGAGCAAATCCATTTTCACTTTTAAGCATTTCATTAAACAAGTTTTACCTCATCCAAATTCTTTATAATGAATAAATATTATGGGACTACCTTGTTTTCCCCTCCTTCCCATGATCCTATTGGTTTTTTTACTTCTTATTAGCAATACCAAACTAGGAATGCTCCTAGTTTTACCCTAAAAAAAATTGCTATAGCAGTAAATGGACATTTTCCTAATGCTTACCAACCACACACCCCTTCTTAGCCTTCTTGGTTGCCTAACTATGATCATCAATAGCCCAAAGAAGCCTATTTCAATCCCTATCAACATGCCCATCAAAATGAGAAAATTTTGGAAGATTTCAATATTATAGATATGATGTTGAACTTCCAAGAGCAGTTGAGGTCTATCTATCTAGAGTAAGAGAGCCACCAACAACATGTTCATCTTGCTTATCAGGATCAACTTCAATAGCATAAGATGAAGGCTTAAGGTAACAACATGAGGATTTTCTGACAAGGTAGTTTGGTGTTTCTAGAGAGGAGGAAATGAGGCAGCTCGTAACTTTAGAGAGGCAACTCATGTAAGGAGAAATATCAGCCCCTAAATATTCTAAGTTTGAAACCCAAAACTTTAAGAAAGGGAAGCCCTCCAAACCACGCCTCCCAAATTTAATATTCTAAGTTTCAAAGGCCCCTGGCCTACTATTCAAACTTCTTTGTTGCCTTTTCAAAAAACCTTACCTATTAAATCTTCTTTTCTCGGTACTACTTCACTCTTTGAAGGTGGACCTATTGTTTGGAAAGTTGATTGACTTGATCATCAAGGGGGTGGAGAAGTGTTGTATGCCAGTTGTAAGATTCATTATTCTTAGAAAGATCAAGGTTTAGACTTTCTATAAGTGGAATTTGAAGATCATCTACAAGGGTAGGGAAATGAGCATGAATATGAAGACAACATGGAGGAGCTAGTTAGATCAACTCGTGATGTTAATCATTCAGAACACAAGTCAGCCTATAATGAGAATAGTGAAGAAGAAAATATTTTTTGTCTTACCTAATTTTTTTCTATTTTCAGAGGATTGGATGGAGATTGATGCTCCTCTATGTCCAAATGATGTGTTTGTTGCGCATATCGAGGAGGCCACAAAAAAAGATGTTATTGTTGCAGGCAGTATGGGGAACAAAATGTGTCATGAGCATGAGATATTGAAATTGGCTACCAAGAGGAAGAAACAAAAATATAGAGGCAATGTAAAGATTTTATATCTGCCTATGAAGTGCCCCATGAATCTAATTTTTGTGTTGATGACCTAACTATCAACACATGTGATTACGATGTATGTTGTTTCTCCCCTATTCTTGAAAGTGATGATGTTGAATATGAGGTCTTCATTCAAGGTGAAGATGTTTCTTTTAGCATTAGGAACAATGCACTATTGGCAAGAGACACTACATTGTTCATAAGATGTTGTAATGATAGAAAATTTAGTAAGATATCCAATCCGCAGATTGATTAATGTCCAATGAGGTCTGGTGGGAAGAACAGGTTATCCAACAAAGTTTATAGTATTTGGTATTGCAGATCTTAGAGATGCATTGTAGACATATAATCTGCCTTATTTCAGACTTATGGTCTCTGATGTTGTGAATTGAGTAAGTTGGAAGATCTGGTAGACGGTTTTCTTGTAGAACAGTGTTTTGGTGCAGTAACGTGTGAACATTCATTGTGTGGATCATTGGGATGATTTTGGTGATTGATTTTGTGTTAGAGGTTGTTTGAGATGACATATGGGAAGTGTGTGGACATCTTGTTTTGGTCCACTTAGTTGTTTTTGGATCGGATTGAGCCGACTTGGGTAACATTTTTCATTTGTGTTATGCGGTTTTTTGGCCGACATGGAATTGATCCAAATTGGCGATGCAGATATATTAGACCAATTGATCTGATCATTTTATAGATCGATGGTTGTGTGCGGTGCATGAATGATCGATTGTTCATAGTTTCACATGTACAAGGTGAATATTTGTGCTCTAGTATGTTGCAGAATATTAGAACAGAGCAGAGTAGCAGAGAAGAGTGTGACCATGTGCTTTGTGCTTAATGAGAACTATACTTAGGAATTTTTTGATGCTATTAAATAGTTCAAACTCTCTTGTATCTCTTATAATCATTTTGTAAGGCAGTGAGCCTTCCGAGTTGTAGCCCTTATTGTAAACATTGAGAAATGAGCTCTAGGCAATGTGCCTAAATGCATGTGCATTCCCCTTATGTAATATTTTTATACTTCTAACAGAGTATATTAATATTGTGAGTTTGAATCCCATCGTGGTTTTTCCCTTAAACAGGTTACCACATAAAAATCTTGGTGTTATGGTGTTGTTGATCTTGGCTTTGTGTTTCTGCACTTAATTTTCTTCATTTGCATAAAGTGGTTGAAAGATCAGGTTATTAAAGTTAATTTTTTTGAACACTAATTCACCCCTCCCTCTCAGTGTTCCCTTGATTTCAACAATTGGTATTAGAGCCAGGTTCCTCGAAAGGAGCCTAAAAACTTGAGGGAGATCCGGGAATGTGTCTTAATGGATTCCAGTGGTCTTAGACAACAACAACAACTTGTTGCACTTGATGATCTTGATCAGTCCAAAGCTAAAGCCCAAGAATTGAAAACAATTCTGAAGGATGTTGAAAATTTCATTCAGCCATTAAAGGAGAAATTGATTAAGTCCAAGGAAAAGAGAAAGGAGCTTTTTGATCACCTTTAGAAGAAAGAAAGTCAAAGCATTAATTAAGAAGCCCTAAAAGAAAAGACAGAAGAATATGAAAAACTTGCTAGAGCTAATGCACTTTATAAAAATGAAATGGAACCCATTTTGATGAAATTGACAAGGGAGATTGAAGAAAGGAAGAAGAATGAGGAAAAGCTTGCTTAGTCCTTGAAAGCCGAACTTGAAGAATGTTGCAAACTTGAGAATATGAATGGACAATTTTTGAGTGACCTTCAAAATGCTAAATAACATGAGGAAGATCTTGGAAATCAGGTCCTCCTTCTCAAATATGATCTTGATGTATCAAATGATTACAAGGAGAAGTTCTAGATCATATTAGTCAGACTAGATGAGATGCTTGCAAGTCAAAAGAATCCTAATGATACTCAAGGTCTTGGATTTGAGAAAGGTGAAAGCTCCAAGTTAGCTGAGTACAGGAATAGTTCAAGAAACCCTCCGGTAAGGCAACCTAATGCTCATAAAATCAATGGTAATTGTCTTGATTCCAATAAATTTGGTCATATGGCTAGTCAATGCAGAAATAGGATGAACAATATGTTAGCAGCATCCAGGAAGGAAGACTGGGAGGGGGGAGTGAATCAGGCTTTACTAGAATACCAAACTTAAACACAAAACACATATTTGATAAACTGCAGTAATAAGACAGATAAGAAAATTGAAAGCACAACACACAACACCGGGATTTTAACATGGAAAACCCAGGCAAGGGAGAAACCACGGTGGGAACCTACCCACAGTAAGATGATACTTTGCAGTAGTATGTGAAAATATTACAATAGGGACTGTACATACATTTAGGCACACTTTCTAGAGCTCACTGTTCAAATGATAATGGCCTAAAAGGATACAACCCTCAAGGAAGTCTCACTGACTTACAATAAGATTCAGACTATAATCCGAAATAAATGAACTAAAAGAATAGCATCTCCAAATGCCTGATTACAGTTTTGGTTAAGTATAGATGTCTACTCTGTAACACCAATCTCTCCTCAAACTCAACACTGAAGAATAAATCACTTGTTCACACATAAACCTCTTTCCGATAATGCAGACTTAACATTGACACCTAAATTACATGAATACATCACCTATATATACAAATCATCAACCTTGATGACAAGGTCGGCTAAACTCTCGACCCTTAATTACAACACATGATACAAAGATTGACCACCAAACTAATATAATGGTTTACATAGCATAATATGGTCCTAAAAAAAATTCCCAACATACAATGCCACCAGAAATCACACCAAGATCAACTGCAACACGCTACACTAGCGAGAAAACCACATAATACAAAAATCATCACTGATTCATAAAAACCAACAAAAGCTCACACAAAGATCAATATAGATCATCAAAACAAATAGGACACAACTAGGAAACACCAATAAACACATTAGAAACATCAAGAACAGTTACACCAACACCACTTATCAAATCTTCATCGATCAACATCTAAAAGGTCAAGAACACAACCAATCGACAACTGTCATGAAGAAAGATAACTTGCAGAGTACCAAATCATGGTCCATCAGAAGTGAAGATACACAAGAACATCCCAAGCAATATCTCAAAAAATCAACACAAGATATGATCACACCAGAATATACCAATCTCTGTAAAATAGTGATCAACAAAACAAAACAACAAACTGGATCATAAGATCTTCTCAATCTGCAATCACTGAAGCAATACACAAGAATATGTTGACATCGATGACAATAATATATCCTAGCAGCAACAATGACCAACAATATTCAATAATCTTCCCGTTTGGCATTGATGGCAACATATGAATGTGAAAAACAATCAATGCAAAGAAAGAAGATATCTCTAGCAATCTCTAACAAACTCCCCCTCAGAGATCAAGACATATAAAGCAATTTTTCACATGATATATTTTCCCCTTTGACAATAATGCCAAAGAATAAAAAACCAAAATCACTCCCTTAGAATATGAAACATGAATCTCTCTCCCCAAAACACAGATTACTCCAATAGAGGAGCAACACCAACTCATCAATCTGGATAAAAGGATAAGACTTGTGAAGTCCATCAAATTGATGCAACTCAATGCATCTAGTTCTCATTAGGAGGGGTAGATACCCCTAACTTGTCTCTCAAATAGATAAATATATCTGCAGGCAAAGGCTTAGTGAAAATATCAGCTATTTGTTTCTTTGTAGATGCATACTCCAGCTTCACCTTCTCTTCACTAACTTGCTCTCTCAAGTAGTGATATTTGATTGACACATGCTTAGTATTTGAATGTTGCACCAGATTCTTCAACATGTTAATATCACTGGAATTATCACAATATATAACAGTAGGCTCATCATGGATAACTTTGATATCTTTCAACATTTGCTTTATCCTGACTACCTGAGTGCAATTACTAGAAACAACAATGTACTCAGCTTCAGTAGTAGATAAGGACATTGAATCTTGTTTCTTGCTAGCCCATGAAACCAACTTATTACCCAAAAGAATGCTCCACTAGTAGTACTCTTCTAGTCATCAACATCACGAACCCAATTAGCATTAGTGTAAGCACATAGCATTTAATCATCATTCCTTGGATACCATAAACCATAGTCCATAGTTCCCTTCAAGTATCTAAATATCCTCTTCACAACAGTGACATGACTCTCTTTCAGATTAGCTTGATATCTAGCAACCATGCATACAACATGCATAATGTTTAGCCTAGTCTAAGTAAAATATAGTAGTCCTCCAACCACAAATATGTACAAAATTAGATTAGCTTTCAAAGATTCATCATTCTTAGATAATTTACAACCAGTCACCATAGGAGTTCCAACTAGTTTGGACTCATCTAACCCAAACTTCTTCAGCAATTCCTTCACATACTTAGTTTGAGATATGAATATACATTTTCCAGTCTGTGAAATTTGTAAACCTAAGAAAAATTTCATCTCACCAATCATAGGCATCTCAAATAATTTATGCATATTACCTGCAAACTTCTTGCTCTAGCCATCATCACCTCCAAAGATAATATCATCAACAAATACTTCAACAATCAAGATGTTATAATTTTCAATCTTGAAATACAGATTACTATCAACAATACCTTTACTAAACCCTAATTTCAACAAATATTTATCTAGTCTAGCATACTAGGCTCTGGGGGCTTGTTTCAATCCATAAAGAGCTTTCTTCAGTTTGCATACCATGTCTCCATCATCTGATAATGAAAATCCATTAGGTTGCTCAATGTAAACTTATTCCTCAAGATCACCATTCAAAAAGGCGGATTTGAGATCCATCTGATATATCTTGAAATCTTTATAAGAAGCATAATCAAGCAACAGTATAATAGCTTCAAGTCTGGTAACCAAAGCAAAAGTCTCCTCATAATCAATTCCTTCTTTCTGAGAATACCCTTTGCAAACCAATCTAGCTTTATTTCTTACAAATTCACCGTTTTCATTCAATTTATTCTTGAATGTACCAATAATATTTGTATCCTTAGGTCTAGGCACAAGTTCCCAAGTATTATTCTTCTCAATTTGATCTAGTTATTCTTCCGTAGCTCTCATCCAATTTTCATCTTTGTAAGCTTCAATAACATCTTTAGGTTCAACTTTAGAAATCAAACATACTTCTTCAACAACTCACCTTCTTCTAGTCATTACCCCTTTATTCTTATCACCAATTATCTGATTTTTAGAATGATTCAGTCTTACATACCTTAGAGTCTTCTGATTGTTCTGATTATCAGGTTCCTACACTCCTTTACCAACAGCAGTAACAACCAGGTTAACTATCTCTACCAGATCATTCTGCTTAAGCTCTTCAAGTTAAATAGGCATTAAAACAAAATTCTTATCATCATCAGAACCACATGATTTGATCTCTTTTCGAAGGTTCTCATCCACCTTCACATTTGCACTCTCCACTATCTTCCCTAGTCTGTTGTTGTAGCACCAGTAGACTTTTCTCTTTGTAGATTATCCCAAGAAAAATCCTTCATCACTTCTTGCATTAGACTTTCCTATATCCTCATCTCTCTTGATATAAAATTTGCTACCAAATACTCTGAAATATCTCACTGTAGGAACATGACCAAACCATAGCTCATAAGGGGTCATACCGGTATCACCTTTGATGTGAACTCTGTTTAATGTGTAAATAGGAGTGGTAATGGCTTATTTCCAGTAGATATTCAGAATATTTTATTGAATGAGCATAGTCCTTGAAGCATCCAAGACAATTTTGTTCTTCCTCTCAACAACTCCATTCTATTGAGGGGTTTTAGGAGCAAATAATTGTCTTCTATTCCCATGCTTCTCACAAAATGAATTGAACTCATTGGAACAAAATTCTCCACCTCTATCAGATCTTAGACACTTCACCTTTAATCCAAACTCAGTCTCAACCTTTTCTTTGAATATCTTGAACTTGTCCAATGCTTATAATTTATCCTTCAAGAAGACAACCCACGTCATCCTAGAATAATTATCAATTAGTAGCATAAAATATCTATCACCTTGCACACTTCTAACATTTGTAGGTCCATATAGGTCAGTATGCACAAGATCTAGTAGTCCTTTTGATGTATACTATTTTATTTTGAAAGAAATCCTTATTTTCTTACCCAACTAACATTCCTTACATACCAGATTAGCAGGATTGACAATCTTAGGTAGATCTCTAATAACATGTGTAGAACTAATCTTAATCATTGAATCAAAATTTACATGACACATTCTCCTATGCCACAACCAAATCTCATCAATCTGAGTAATCAAACAACTTTTCTCACCAGCATTCAAATGAAAAATATTACCTTCAGTCTTTTTTCCAAATGCAATCTCTATACTGGAGGCATTTAAGATTTTTCATTTTTCATCCTTGAATTTTAGATCATAACCTTTATCAACCATCTATCCAACACTCAAAATATTATGCTTCAAACCTTCAAAATACAAGACATAGTCAGTGTTATGCTTACCATCAAAATAAATAGAACCTCTCCCACAGATCACACAGGCTTTGTCATCTCCAAATCTAACTATTTCACCATCATATATTTCCATACTCACAAATTTGCTTTTATCACTGGTCATATGATGTGAACAACTGTCAATTACATATTCATCTTTCTCTTCAAATTTAGCAGCTAAAGCTTTCTCCTTAATAGTACAGCTAGTGGAATCAACAAGTACAAGTCCATCTTCCTTAATGGCAAGAAATACAGCTTTATCTCCTTCTGATTCTTCATCTGAAATACCTTCATCAACAATATAGTAATAGTTCTTTTGATTTCTATACTTCCAGTTAGGCTTGTAAGGCTTATCATACTTCTCATGCTTTTCATATCTATCATTCCTATCATTCTTATCAAACTTATCATGCCTATCATACTTAGCCATTCTCTCTGTTCATCTAGAAGCAAAATGTCCTATCTTATTACAAGAGAAACATTTCAAAGGCAACTTTCCATCATACATACCGGAACCTTTAGGCAATCTCTAGACAATCAATGTTTCAAGTTCATCCATCTCCCTTTCTTGCTCTTCCATCTCTCTTCTCTCTCTTTCATATCTAGATATGTTGCATTCATCAAGATCATATTTTTGCTTACTGGATATGGAATGCTCTAAATGTTTTTTCAGATTTTCCATGTGATTCTCCAAACTCACTTAGCTCAAATGCATAAAGCTTTCCAACTAGCATATCTCTTTTCAATGTAGTCACACTTCAGATCTCATCAATAGTAGCAACCTTATGTTTATAGGAAGGAGGCAAAGATCTTAGCACCTTAGAAACAATTTCATCTTCCTGATTGGTTCCTCCAACACATCTGATTCCTAGGACAAGGTCATTCACCTTAACCATGAAAGAGTGTATATTCTCATCATCTCACATCTTCAATGTCTCATACTTTCCTTTCAAACTCTGCAACTTAGTAGCCTTCACCTGTTTATCACCTTCATACAGAAACTCAATCTTCACCCAAATCTCATGTGTGATTTGTAGTTCGATTACATTTGTCATCTCAGAATCAGATAGGGCACTAAGTAATGCTTTCTTTTCTCTAATATTATCTTCAACTTCCTTGATCTCAACAGGAGTAGATGATCCATTCAGAGTAACAGTGTAGGCATTCTTTATAATCTTCCAATAATCTTCACGAAGATATTTCAAGTGCACTTCCATCTGGTTCTTCCATATAGCATAGTTACTTCCATTAAATCTCAGACTATCCTTCTTAAAGATAACACCCTGAGCTTCCATCCCAAATCTCCTCAAGTGATTAAGCTTCTACCGAAGGATCTAGCACTGATATCAATTGTTAGCAATAGACATGAAAGAAGACTGAGAGGGGGGGGGGGGGGGGGGGGGGGGTGAATCAGTCTTCACTGGAATACCAAACTTAAACACAAAACATAGATCTGATAAACTGCCGTAATAAGATAGCTAAGAAAATTGAAAGCACAACACACAAAACCAAGATTTTGATGTGGAAAACCCGGTTAAGGGAAAAACCATGGTGGGAACCTACCCACAGTAAGATGATACTCTGTAGTAGTATGTTAAAATATTACAATGGGGAATGCACATGCATTCGGGAACACTGCCTAGAGCTCAGTGCTCAAATGATAATGGCCCAGAAGGCTACAACCCTCAAGGAAGTCTCACTGACTTACAATAAGATTCAGACTACAATCTGGAAGAAATGAACTAAAAGAATATCATCTCCAAATACCTGATTACAGTCCTGGTTAAGCAAAAATGTCTGCTCGGCAATATCTATCTATCCTCAAACTCAATACCGAAGGATGAATCAATTGTTCACACATAAACCTCTTTCTGATAATGCAAAATTAACATCGACACCTAAATTATATGAATATATCACCAATATATATAAATCATCAACCTTGATAACAAGGTCGGCTAAACCCTCAACCCTCAACTACAAAATTACATCACACAATACAAAGATCGACCACGGGACCAATATAATGGTTTACATAGCATAACATGGTCCTAAAACAAATTCTCAAATACACAACACCGCCGAAAATCATGCCAAGATCAACCGCAACATGCTACACCACCAGGAAAACTACATAACACAAAAATCATCACCGGTTCATAAAAACCATCAAAATCTTGCACAACGATCAATGTGGATCATAAAAAAAATAGGACACAACTAGGAAACACTAGAAAACACATTAGAAATATTAGGAACAATTGCACCAACACCACTTATCAAATCTTCATCGATCAACATCTGAAAGCTTAAGAACACAACCAATTGGCAACTGTCACGAAGAAAGATAAATTGCAGAGCACCAAAACATGATCCATCAGAAATGAAGATACACAAGACCATCCCAAGAAATATCCCAAAAACTTAGCACAAGCTCTAATCACACCGGAATATACCGGAGGATATACCGAGCTCTACAAAATAGTGATCAGCAAAACAAAACAACAAACTAGATCATAAGATCTTCCCAATCTACAATCACCAAAGCAATATACAGGAATATGTTGGCATCAATGAAAACAACACATCCTATCAACAACAATGACCAACAATATCCAACACAAAAATGGTCCATCTTTTACTGGTCAATGTTTCAAATGCAATAAGTATGGTCATAAGGAGAATGTATGTAGAATTATGATAAATAACTTGCAAACTAGGAGGAATGTCAGATATTATATATGTAGTATGTTTCGACATGTTGCTAATCAATGTAGAGTAACTTCAAACCTAAGCAAAGAAATATTTTTTGTTATGCTGGCAACAAATCTGGTCACATTCCTAAATATTGCAAAAGTAAAAATACGAATAGGAGAGATCTTGAAGACAAGAACAAGGATGTAAAGAAAGATGAGAAGGGAAAAGAAAAAGTTGAGGATATCAAAGATTAGATGAAGAAGACTTGGGTCAAAAAGAGTGATGATAATTTAGGAAATGGGTCCGCACCTGATTATGGTGTTGGAACCTCATCTAACAACACATCCAACCTTGGGGGAAGCTTTCATGAAAATATTTCAAACCCCCTATCTAAGATCTATGCCTGATTTTGGTAGGTTACGGAGGTATATATGATGATCCCAGATATTTGTGATGAATTTATAGAAGAATCTGAAGGTCTGCAAAAAGATCTTTGTGAAATGAAGAGTATCCAGAAGTATTAGGGTCAAGTGCATTTATTGCAGTAAAAAGTTAGGTGTGCAAAGGATAAAAGGTGAATTAACCATTCATTTCTCACTTTGCATTCTAACCAGAAGAGCAAAAGAGCATAGTAAAGGAGAATTTGTAGAGAATCCAAAGTGATATCCAGATTTGGTGTGTGATCTTGTGTCTGATTGAAACGTATTTAACAGTGAAACCCCTTTTCAGTTGAAGTTTGAAATTTGAATTCAATAAGATAGCTGGGTCCAGTACTATAACTCCTTTGGTTGTTGAAATCACTGTGCATGTGCATCCGAGCTTCAAGAATCATCCATTCATTTTGATGGAAGATGATCCTAAGAGTGCATTTTTATGAGTGCCCTATGGAGTACTCCATATTGAAGATGTTAGGGTATATACACACTGTCCCATTCAGGAATTGGGTAGCTCAAAAAATTTGAATCTGTATAACAACTAACTAGCAGACAAGAGTTCGGTATTGAAACTATAATTTTAAGAATTGGAGAACAAGGGTTTTGTGAAGTTCATTAGATTTTTGATGTTATACACATGAATGGATCCGATTCATCTTAGGTCAAGTTCATGACAAATTTATATGGCTGGATAAGCCTCACAAAATCACCAAGATAGTCATTCAAACTGTAATAGGATTATGTGGAACCAGAGAACTGCCATCCCTAAAAGTTGTGAAGAATGACATTGTGACCAATGCAACAGGATCAAAATTTGATAAACGGGTGATGAAAATCAATGACATCTTGGAACATGATATCGGGTTTGGATCAATGGTCATTGGGTATAAAATCTACTATTCTAGCAAAGAAAATTTTGTTTCCAGTATTGTTATTTATGTCGCATATGAGATGATGAGAGAGAATAAGAAATATGATCTGTGTATTTCTCTGGAGTGAGCTTATCAAGAATATTAAGAATATCAAAGAAAAAAAGAAACATCCTTTCAAGTTTGGCACATTGCTTCTATGTCTATTTTTCTAATTTGTGCAAGAGGTTTCGGGTGTTGGTCCATTGCAATGGGCATTTGATAGACTTGTAGGAGTTCAAATTCGAGAACACTTGTACAATTCCAATGACTCCAAGGTCTGGAATAAGAATCTATGGGGATATTTCAAGAACATCCAGAAGGAAACGCATGATAGGGAAAGGATCTCTAAGTTTATTGTAGAGAAATATCAAGACACCATTTGAATCATGGTAGATATTGATCAATGTTTGATGGACGATGTATAGTCATGGACCATATGGATCATGCCTATGGGCTATAAGGTCAAAGAACAAATTTTGGAACTATATACATAACATATGTTGAGTAAACCGGTGGACCCCAATGAGGAAAGGTTTGGAACATACAAGGAGAAAATTTTAAAACTTCATCAGCAGTTCAAGAAACTGATGATTTAGAAGAAGGTAAGAAAAGAGGAAGAGGCTCTTGCTGAAAGTATGGGGATAATAAAGGAAGCTATCTGAAAAGATAGAGAAGAAAATACTATTTGAGGAGTAGTCTGTGAAGAAGAAAAAAAAACCGAAAATGCCTAAGCCTAAGCCAAGGAAAGCCAGAAGCACAACCCCCTCCTATAGTCCTAAAAAGCTAGCAAGCAAGCCTAAATCTTCAATCAAGCCATCTGATAGTGAAAAGAGGAGGAAGATAGTCAAATTTGTGAATGTGGATGAAGAAGAGACTAAATTTGATGAAGCTATGAAGGAAGTGAAGGCCCAAACTCCAAAAGTCACTAAGATCACAAAGGAGAATCCTTTTGATAGAGCAAGATCTGGTAAGAAATCTAAGGCATCTGAGTTTGATGAAGCATTAAAACAAGGAAAATCTATTAATGTTACTCTGGTAACATTAGAATGGATTGTTAATGAATTTGTTGAGAATGGTAACTTGAAGCCACTATCTGAGTGGTATGATAATTTTGATGAGTAAGAGAACACTAGAAGAGGCTATTGTAGAATATCTAAATGTGTATAGTAAAGCATTGATCAAACAAATGACAGTCATACCCAAGAGCTTGTATGACATTTTGGATGTTAGAAGGTAGATGACAAATAAGGAAGATGAGAGACTGAAGGAATATGTGTTCGTCAACTTATGTTCAGTTATTAGTATAGAGGAGATAGATAGATTTCTTAAACCAGCAAAGAAAAAATTCAGGAGTAAACATGGGGTAAACAAATTCATGTTAGGAAAGATAGATGAAGTTCCCAAGGAGCCTGAAAAGATTTTGACAAAAGTTTTGTTAGATACTCAATATGAGGTAAATGAGAATAAAGGGCAAGAAGAACCTCATCTAGAAGAATAGGACATGACATCAAAGGTCGATCTAGAAGTTGAGTAGACAGTGGATAATACTTCTGTTCTAGAAGTCCAAATTAATGAGCATGTGGAGGTTAGTATGCAAGAAAAAGTTGGAGAGGATGATATAGGGAAAGAAGAGGAAGGAAAGGAAAAGGTTGAGAATCCTCTGGCTATTACAATTGACCCTCTAGTTCCTAAGAAGAATGTAGAAAAAGAAAAAGTGGAGGTCAAAGTCGAAGTCAAGACTGAGGCAAAAGACACTGCAAAGATAGTAAAGGGAAAGAAAGTCATTGATGATACATAAACAATTCAAGGTCCAATTAACCTCACTTATTTTTCCCCAATTCAAAAGCTTCAACTTGCATTGTTTGCACAAGCCAAAGCCAGTGAAGATCTTTTGAAGTCTCATACTGAGGATAGTATGTTGTTGGCCCTGGCAACCGATGTTTTTGAAAATTTGATGCCCTCATTTTAAAAGGACACTTCAAATACTCCATCTAGGAAATTAAAGAGTTTGATTAATTTTGTAGATAAACATTTTGGGTCTTTTGAAAGGTCAACTGAAGAAAAATTCCAAAATAAATTTAATGCAAAGAGGCTTCAAAATTTGAAAACAATGATTGCCAAAGATAGAGCCACATTAGGAGAATGTGTGAAGAGCATGCAAGGTGCATTGTCCGAAGGTGAGAACTTGTACAAATCATGTCTATTATTGAACAAGTTCACTATAGATATTGAGAAGAAGTCTAAGGTGCATGAGAATGAGCTTGAACGCATATCTCATTTATTTGATTCCCTAACAATATCATTGAGTAGTCATGAGAATCAGGTTATATCTTTACTTGAGAAAATCAGAATCTTGAACCATGACTGGGAGAAAATAATTGGGGGAGTTAGTGAAGTTAGGAGTCTCATTATTCCTAAGCTAGAAATTATGAAGAGTGCTCTCAAAGATACTCAAGATGCTCTAGCCAGCTGTGATCCAGAAGATGTAAAGACAATAGAGGCACAAGCTTATTTTCTAAGTAGGTTCATAACTGTATTGGAGAATCTATAGAAAGGCTGGGACCACCACTTGGACTCATTGAAGACTTCTTATACTGATCTTCAAATTTTTGTGAGTGTATAAGGACTATGTGTGCATATGTAAATAAAAAAATTATTTTTGGAACTATAGCTTTTCCATTGATGTCAAAGGGGGAGAATAGATGAGTGAAAAATGGTGATCTTAGGAGGAGCTCTGTGATTCTTTGATTCTTTGGGATCTGGTGATTAGATCTTTGGTTGAAGTGTATTGTATTTTGGTTTTGGTCTGACATAGTCATTTTTCACTAAGTGTTGTCATCAATGCCAAAGGGGGAGATTGTTGGCAAGATACATTGCAGTGTAGATCAGATGTTTTCATTGATGGCAACTTGAGTAAGATATCCAATCCACAAATTGATTAAGGTCCAATGAGGTCCGGTGGGAAGAACAGGTTATCTGGTAGAGTGTACAGTGTTTTGGTTGCCAGATCAGTTGTGTTGAGTATTTGGTGTTGTGGATCTCGGAGATGCATTGTAGACATACAATATGCCTTATTTCAGGCTTATGGTCACTAGTGTTGTGAATTGAGTAAGTTGGAAGATTCAGTAGATGGTTTTTTAGTAGAACGGTGTTTTGGTGCAGTAACGTGTAAAGATTCATTGTGTGGATCATTGGGATGATTTTGGTGATTGAGTTTGTGTTCAAGGTTGTTTGAGATGACATATAGGAAGTGTGCAGACATCTTGTTTTGTTTTTTTTAATTAATTTTGATCGAATTGAGCCGACTTAGGTAACACTTTTCATTTGCATGTTATGCGGTTTATGGGTTGACATGGAATTGATCCAAATTGGTGATGTAGATATATTAGACCGATTGATTGATCATTTTATAGATTGATGGTTGTGTGTGGTGCATGTATGATCGATTGTGTGCAGTTTCACGTGTGGAAGGTGAAGATTTGTGCTCCGGTATGTTGCAGAATATCAGAATAGAGGAGTGTAGAAGAGAAAAGTGTGATCATGTGTTTTGTGCTTAACTGGAAATATACTCAGGTATTTGTTGATTTTATTAAATGGTTCAAACTCTCTTGTATCTCTTATAATTATTTTGTAAGCCAACGAGCCTTTCGGGTTGTAGCCCTTATTGTAAACATTGAGCAGTGAGCTCTAGGCAGTGTACCTGAATGCATGTGCATTCCCCTTATGTAATATTTCTATACTTCTAACAGAGTATAATAATATTTTGAGTTTTAATCCCTCCGTGGTTTTTCCCTTAACTAGGTTTCTACGTAAAAATATTGGTGTTATGGTGTTGTTGATCTTGGCTTTGTGTTTTTGCACTTACTTTTCTTCATTTGCATAAAGTGGTTGAAAGATCAGGTTATTAAAGTTAAATTTGTTGAACATTGATTCACCCCCCTCTTAGTGTTCCCTTGATTCCAACATGTACATGTTATTGAATATTTCACTTGGGATGAACAAATCATGGATGGTGATGTTGAGCAACAACATGCATGACAAAAAAGAGGTATGATGTGCAGTATACCTTAGCCTGATAGTATACCTTAGCTTCAAATTTTTCTATATGATGTGCAGGAGGAGTCTCCTTGAGTAAGTCAAGAAAGAGGTATGGTATACTTTTCCTCAACATGTTAATTTGAGGCCATTTATTTTGGTTTCAACTCATGCATGGAAGAGGTTAGCTATTGTGGAAACATTTATGCCCCCTTGTATGAATAAAATTTCTTCTCATCAGCAAGGGTTAGTTATTTTGATGCTAACCTATGCCTAAAATACTTTCCCCTTTCTACTATATGTGTGCTTGATTATACTTGGATGTCTCAAGTGCTTGCATTCTATGCATATCTTATGATGGCAAGGTGAATGGTGAAGTGTTCTTTCACCATATGAGTTGTATGTATAATTTGATGCATACATACAAGAGACTTCAATTGTTGGAGCTAGGTGGTAAATGCAACTATTGTGTGAGGGAGATCAACTCCTTCAAAAGATTCATCTTTGATAGAGGAAAATGCATCAGTTACATCTTATTGTAAATATTATAAATATTAGAGTAGATGCTCTTTTCTTTCCAAGAAGTACTCGTGCATAGGCTCTTCCCTCTAGAGAATTGCAATTATGGTAATTTTGTTGTAATTTTAGAAATTTTGATGGAGGAGAGCTAGGAGGATCACACATGCAAGTTTTTAAATAAATCCCAATGGACTTAATCAGGCATATAGTCTCATGTTTATTAGGGAAACATCACATAGAAGTCACCAAAATATTGACATTTCATGCCCAAATGTACATCTATCATTGATTAATGATCTAAGAAGATCTAAATAGGTTTACCCCTCTCAAAAGGCTAAGTTTGAGTTTTTGAAAGCCTAAAACCCTAAACCCTTAGCTTTCTATTTGGAGCCATGTTTTATTGTCATGTCTTTTTGCTTTAATTGAAAATACATGTCCTTTTTCTTTAATAAAAACACTTTTTTTTTTATGATGTTGTGTTTTTCTTTACCAAAAATACACTTGGTTTTCCTTAGATAGGTCTGTGTTCTATTTTTTCATTGACTTGATGTGGCCGATCGCCAACCACTTAGGTGATGGCTTGAAGGCCCTTTACACTATTTGCCCACTGACCCTACTCCACCTTTTAACTAACTACATCATTTTGTTTAAGCCTAAGTGCCCCTACATTTCCGTAAGGTCTTGGCCTTTTTCCCTTTGGCCCATACGAGCACATAGGGAAGCCTTTATTTTTACATATCCATGGCCCCCTGTGACTAACACTTGACTGATCCCCCAATGTTTTCCATTCCATGCCCTTGTGAGGGATAATCTCCCTAGCATCTAGCAGTGAGAGGTGTGTGAGGCATTATTTGGGCTAGTTGATTACATTTCCTCATGCCCCCATGGAAGATAGTGTCGCTGATAATTTGTGGTCATAAGCTCACAAGGAGGTTGACTTGTTTGATTGTTTGTTGTCTACCTAGTAATGTTTCCTTATCCTTCATTAAGTAGGATCAATGGCTAATGTTCTCTGATGGCCCAATTTTGTGTCAAGATTGTTAGAGCCTCAGGGCAACGTAAACTATTGGATTGAGGATGGGACTTCTACCAAGTAAGAATGTCAGAACACATTTTTTCATTCTTATTGGAGTGCACCCTTGTGCTGCCAAATTTATTAGATCCTATTCACACCTGCAGTGTAGTGATATTATGTGATGTGTCTAGGTGGGACCAATATCAAGTGGGCTTGTTTTGATTTTCAAAATTAAATCTTTTTATCACCTCCACCTGATCATGCATGAATATCCAATATCAAAATTTATATTTTAAAGGTCAATTATGCAAGGTTCTCCAAGCAATATTGGTCATTCATCTTTACACAAGACTTTGCATTAACGATCGAAGTTAAAACTCATGAACACCATTCAACTACAATGTCTATGAAGGAAAATTAGGCAATGATTAGAAAATTTATGTCTCAACTATCTCCAGTGGCTACCCAGTCAAATATTCAACTAGAAGTGACACAATTATTTATCTCCAACCCTGCACATAAATTTTAGGAGCTCCCACGCTTCTTTTTGGCTGAAGATGACTTTTTGCCCTGAGAGAAGACAATTATATGCCACATCTACCTCAGAGCCACCCTAATTTCATGGGGCCATCCTCATCAACTACAATAATATTTATTAGAGTTTATCTTTCCCTCTAGAGGACATTTGTTACATGGTAGAGATAAAATTTGCCTCTTGATCATCCATGTCTACTAACCCTACTTGAGTTAGGGTTTTAGCTTCATGTGCACATTTGAGTTATGCATGATGTATAACGGAAATTTTGTAATATATTTTCAAGGTTCTACCTCTTTTATCTTATATAATTCATGTTTTGTAACTATAATTTTTTACTTCCCTCTACATTACTAAAGCTTATCTTTTTGTGTGTAATATCTCACCTTCTTTTTTGAATACATATTTCCAAACTATATGCTATGTCAATCATGTTTGTACATGTTTGTGAATTCTTCTTGCTCCTTTCAACATTTAATAAGTTTTGACCTTCATATGTGTCTTGGGAGACTGATACGAATAGAGATTTGTGTATACTTTGATGATATTTAGCCACTATTTTGTGTAATCATAGACATATAGAAACAAGCTCTCATTTTGGTGCATCACCTTTTTTCATTTTATGCATTTCCTTATCCCTTTCCCTATGCAAATCATTAGATTAAGTTTAGAATTAGTTTCTTGATTGTGAGGTTGATTTAACATTCTACATCTAGATCAGAAAGGAAGTCAACCTTCCTTAGAGATTCAACCCTATTAAGAAAGGTTCCAAACTTCAAGGTTCCAACCATGTTTCACAAGGCTCTTGAGTTGATAGCTCAACAAGGGTGCAGACTATTATGACAATAGTAAGAGAATTATATAGGGAGAAAGAGAGCATAGAGATAGATATGGGGGGTGGAGATAAGTTGATAATGAGATAGACATGGAAAGGTAGAGAGGTGAAGAGGGAGAAACCTATAGAGGAGAAAGAGGCGGGGTAGGAGGGAGAGGTGATGATGTAAACAATGGAGAAGGAAGATAAGAGAGGGAGATAGAATACAAGAGAATGGGGGAGGGAGATAGATATGGGGGTAATAGAGGAGGGGGGTAAAGAGGGAAAGAGGAAGAAAGGGAAGGGGAGAACAAGAGAGAGGAGAGATAGGTTAGAGAGAGAGAAGAAAGATGGAAATAAAGAGATAGAGGAAACTATCGATATAGGCAAAACCCTCAACTATATGTACCCTAAACCCTATATCATACATCCTATACAAGAGAGGGAGAGGTGATGACCTAGATGGTGGAGGGAGAAGAAGAGAGAGAGAGAGAGAGAGAAAATAACAAAGAGAAAGAGAGAGCAATTTGGCTCTAGCATTCTAAAAATCCATTTTCATTTGGCACTCACCAAATTACTTTCATTGGGAAATACCAACCCTCTGGATTTAATTTTCCTTGGGTGGGTTGGACAACCATTTCATGTCAAAGACTTTCTTTTTTGTTAGGATATAAACATTTCACACATTTTTTGTCATGCTCTCCATTAGGTTTGCATGTGTTTCAATGCACATTTAAAAAAATAACATGATCATGGTAATCTCTCTCTTAATTATCTAACCATACAATTTTTGCACTTTTTTATTATGTCAATGTTTTCATCTTTAACTTCTTTTGTTAGTGTTTCCATTTTTTTTCAAAAACCAAAATGTGATATTTTAGGTATAGTTTTTTACTTGTTCATCAAATTTTCAAAAAAAATAGTTTTTTACTAGACTCTATTCTACACGTAATAAACAAAAATAATATTTTTTGATTAGTTTTCAAAAATTTTAGTGGGTAGCATGCTCAAATTTCTATTTTTCAAGATGTATCCACTTTAAAATTAGTAAAATATACCATATTCATTAAAAAATAGCCAAAAAATCTAAGCATAAATTGCATGGTATTAACTATTTTTCTCATTGAAACGATTTTTGAAATTCTAGAAAAAAAAAAGTTAACATTTTAGTGGGAGCACACCAAATGTTATGTTATGTATTTTTGAAAAGAAGGACCACTTTGTGTGCTCCCCTTTTTTGGATCCCTAAATATTCATGATTTTTAAAATAAATTAGTAGTTTACAAAGTAGATTTGGAGTACCACAACTCTTTTTCTTGTTGCATTTTCAAATTTTGAGTGTAACTATCTTCATTTTCTCATTGAAGATTAGAATTTGCTGATTTTAGAAAAAAATGGCATCCTAAGACCCCCTTTTTGCATCACAACTTAGTGTACTCACCCACATACTAAAAAGGTAAACATATGAAGCTATCTATACAAGACCAAACTAGGATAGGATTGAACATAAAAAATATAAAATTACAAATAAGGACATAAGAAAATTCAAAACTCATAACACGATATGCTTACATCTCATCTTCCAATTGTCGACAAGTTTATGAAAAAATTGAAAGGGATAGTATAGAACATCCTAATTGGAACACAATAAAAGAAGGTAAAATGATTAAATTTGAGAAAGTGGTCTCTAGTTCTTTAAGAACTAGTGCATGTTGTGCAAGCCATAGTTCATCCATGTCTTTGAGAAAGACATAGAGTTTGAATTATAATTGCTTGTCAAAATTAGTAATAATTGAAAGTAATTGTGGCTTCACATTTATATTTATTTATAAACTATTTACTTTAGTCTATATTATATCAAAGACTCATTATTCTTACAATATAGACAAAATTGAAGCTTGTTATTAGAATATTAATATCTAACTACTATATTACTTGATTAATGTATAACAAAACTTTATTACTGAAACTTGTATAAATATAATAAATTATTAGTATACTAAACAATTCTTTTCTATAAACAATTATAACACGCCTTAATAATACTCCATATGCTCATATTTTTATTGAATTAGTTAGAACACATTAACAATCCCTTCTTTCGATATGACTCTTCGTTCCCATAAGGCCAATTGAAAATCTTGAGGGTCCTTGTAGTTGGTTGTTTGGGCTGGTTTTACTGGCCCATTCTTTGTATGGGTTGCCTCCTGTCTTTCAGAGTAGTTCCTGTTTTTGTTGGTTGTTCTATCTTGCTGGTATTTCAATGCTATATCTATTTTATAATCTGACGTACAAGATTGTTGTAAAGGGTTTCAGGGGCCCTTCAAAACCCATTTTCCCTTATTCAAAAACAATCCCTTCTTCAAGATAATGTCTCCATTGATACTAATTTTAATATAGCTAATGCAACTCATGAGATTTTAATTACTTTAAATATCAGTTGTATTCAATTGGCTTCACTACAAAATGAAGGCATGAAAAAGAATGCAATTATGATTTCTTCTCAATTTATAATAATAAAAAAAATTCTCTCTTTGCATTATAGAAAAAATTGAAGCTTCCTATTGCAAAAATTATGCATCGCACACTATAATGTGGATCTCTATCTACTGTATCACTTGATTAATGTGTATAACAAAAGTTTACTAATGAAGAATATAAATAAATGATTAATTTATTAAGATAATTTTATTTCTATAATCAATTATAATACACCTTGATAATCCTCCATATGCTCATGATTTTATTGAAATAGCTATAACACATGAACAATTCCTTCCTCAAGATAAGGACTCCATTGATACTAATTTAAATATGCATAATGCAATTCATGAGATTTTAATTACTCTACAGATCGACCTTATTGAACTAATTCACTACAAAATTAAGGCATTACTATTGGCATTATATTCTCATTGATGTCAACCGGTATGCAAGATATTGTTATCGGCATTGGAGGTTGTTGGCATGTTGATGTCAACCGGTAAGCAAGCAAACTCAATAAGTTCCAATCCGATATAACATGACCTAACTGACAGAATAGTGAAGTACACGATATGAAGGCTAACCGGTTAGTGTATACCGGTAGCATGTTCGATAGGTGACCAAAGTTGAACTAACACAATCAAGTGACCTGGATGCTGACAAAGATGTCAAGTGGACTCCAGGTGGTGAACATGCAATAGTAGGTGAATGGTGCGTCGGTGAGGTAGTTTTCGACTAAGTCTGTATTAAATATCGACTATGAAAATCATGAATTAGTTGTAGAGGATTGCAGCTCAAAGCAGATCGAAGGGCGGAGATTTAATTCTTTGACATCATGATCATCTAGTTGATCTGGAGAAAGAAACTACTAAATCATTTATTGATCGACAAAATCAAGATTGATGAACAGAGTCAAATTTGCTAAATATAGTAAATGTTCATAGGAAGATTAAAAAGAGGGCATATCTTTGTACCATACTATTGTAGGTTATCAATTCAGGAAAGATGAGATCCGATTTGATTTGGATCGAGGTCCCCGGTGATGAAAACCCTAAGCACATGAAGTTTGAGTTTGTGTTTTGGCGGGAAAGCACATATATAAATATACAGAACAAAAACTTAAGGTTGTTGAGAGAGAGTATTCTTGATGACATATCTATGATACAGTGAATCTCTATGAGGAAAGAGTTGATCAGTCTGAGTGTGAGAGAAAATATTGAAGTGAGTGAGTGTTGGAGAAGAACCGGTAAGGAAGGTTTAACCGGAAAGGGTTAAGATAACCGATAAACTCGTTAGAGAGTACAACAGTCTATTAAACCGGTAGTGTCTGAACTGGTAAGATATCAATAGAGAGTGAAGGAGAGAAAGGTGAGTTTCAGAGAAGATCCAAGAAGGCTAAAACTAAGTTGATAGAGGATTCAGAAAATAAGAACAGAAGACCGGTAGAAACGAGAAGCAATAATACAAAAAAAAAGTTTAATCGATAGAGTGAATAGTTTCCAGGTGTTACAAAACTCATTTGTAACCAGGTGTTTATCATTGTATTGAGTTTATATCTCATTTTATTTCACTGAGTTGGTGCTCGGTGTAGGGGTTGGTACTCCTTGATTTGGTGCTCCTTTGGGTAGGTGCCCATAAATTTTTAGGGGTTGGTGCTCCTTGGGTTGGTGCCCTAAACATTGTAAAACTATTATTTCATTGTGAGGCTCGATTGGAGCAATACATATCCAACAACATTTTTCATTGAGGTTTTTCTCACATTGGGTTTTCCTTGTATATCATGTGTTATGTGATGTGCTCTTGTGTATTATTGCTTGTTAGTATTTTCATTATCCTATAGGTTGCACACGTTATTTGAAATTTTTTATAATCACTTATTCACCCCCCCCCCCTCTTAGTGATATATTGTGTTCTAGAATTGGTATCTGTAGGTTAGGAAATAGGAAATCATCACAAAAATATATAAACGTAATAGCTCAATCACAAATGCATTCATTGTAATGAATCTATCCTAAGACACATTCAATAGAGACATGAAAACAAAGCATACAAAACTAGAAATTATGCAAACCATAGACGCGATTTGAATGCTCCTTCATGTGGCTCCATTGTTCTTCTTTTGTCTTCAAATAGTTGTGGATCTCACCTACAAGTGCACACACAATTGAAAGCAAGTAGACGGGGTTTTTGATCAAGAGTACTAGAAGCATAAATTCAATAGCCTGATTACCAATTATTAATTAAGAATCAAGGGTCAAGGGATTTGATTGATGAAATTCATCCAATTTATAGAGAAATTGGAGAAAAAGATCAAATTAGCATGATTCAATTCAAATGGAAATTGCAAATCATTATGACAAATTATGACAAATTTGCACTTTCTATGCAAAATTGATTGATTGATGATTTATGACAAGATTATGACAAATTGCTATGCAAGAATTTATGACAAGATTTTGAAATAGAAATAGACATTTAGGAATTTAGGAAATTAAGTTGGAAATAATGACTTGGAAATTAGGAAATTGATGCAAATTAGGTAAATTAATTAATAATTTCTCATTCATTAATTAATTTACAAAAATAGGAGGAATTAATTAGCCAATTAAATAAACATTTAATTGTGACAAGAAGACTTAGGATAAATAAATAAATTATTTAACCTAGAGGGAAAATGCCAAACAAGATTAAATGAATAAACCATAAAACCTTGGAAGATGAATTAGAAATGCAAAGACGACAATTAGGTCTTGACAAAGGATAATTGATATCGATTCGATCATGATTTTGGATTGATAAATGATTTGATTGAAATTGGTTGACAAAAATCAATGACAAATTGACCAAATTGACATGATTGAAAAGGACAAGGATCGATGATGAATCGATCACAATATGACAAGATTGACAAGGACAAAGATCGACCAAAATCATGATTGAAGATTGTTGCCGACAAGACCGAATTCGAAAGCGAAATAGATGAAGAATGCAGAAGAAGGACTCGATGCTCGCAAATGATAAAGACCAAGTGCGTGACATAGGAGAAATGTTAATGCGACGCAAAAACCTAAAATGAGCCAATGCGCAAATGTGAAAGTATGACTCCGCAAGCGTTGACCATTTTTAGGTGTCTATAGTATCAAAGCCTTAGGTTCCCTGTTTGTCAAAGCTTTCTCTAGCTTGGGTAGATTCTAGTTTAAGAACTCAATGGAAAGGAATGAATCCTCCTCCTCTAAAGCGCCCATGTTTGATGGTATCGACTATGCCTTATGGAGAAGAAGAATGGAAACATATCTGTCCCCCCTAGGTTTTGATGTTTGGATGTTTGTGCACAATGGGTATACTGTCCCTAATAATCCTCCTACAAATCCAAATGTTAAGAAGGAGTATGAAAATAATGCCAATGTCGAGCATTCTATCCTCAGTGGTCTGTCTGATAATGAGTTTGATAATGGGGATAAGGTGAAAATATCATTTGAAGGAGATGCCAAGGTCAAGGAGACTAAACAACAAACAATAAGAGGTCATCTTGAAGGCTTGAAGATGAAAGATGAAGAGAATATTGCTGATTATCTTCACAGAATTGATGAAACAGTGAATACTATTAGAGGACTTGGAGAAAATATAGATAATGAAGTGATTGTCAAAAAGGTACTTAGATCACTCACATCTAAACATGATACAAAGGTATGTGCAATAGAAGAAGCCAAGGATCTGAAAACCTTTTCAATGGATGAGTTATTTGGGTCCCTAACCACTTATGAGATGAGAACAGCTGGTGAAGGAACTTAAAAGAAAGAGGATTCTTTCAACTCCATCAAGAAGGGTAAGGAAGAAATTACTCATGGAGAATCTAGTGAAGACTCGGACATAGTGGTAGCAAACTTTGTAAGCTTAAAAGATGATCCAGTAAGGACAAAGTAAAATTACCTCTCAAATGTTTTAACTGTGGTAAAATAGGACACTTTGCTTCAAAATGTCCCTATGGTGAGAATGTTGGAGAGGAGAAACAAAGCACCACCAGACCTTCGGGTAAGGATAAAAAGAAGAATGCTTACCAACAAGATAGAAGAAGCTACTGGAAGAAGAACAACCTGTATACTATTGAAGTTTTTTCCATAGATGAAGAAAGTGCCTCAGAAAATGACTGAGGTGAGGATGAAAAAGAAACAAATCTCTTTATGGCACTAGATGAACTGGTTGATGAAGATAATGAAGATGAAGACATTCAAGCTGAAGTAGACCTAGAAAGCGAGCTCATATGTGTTCTTGAGGAGTTGAGTAAAACAAGAAGAGATCTCAAGAAGGTTAAGCATGTTGCTGTTGAAGAACAAGACTATTTGAAGCAATCCCTGGATGAGTCCAAGAAAACAATTTCTGATTTGAAGCTCCAATTGGAAGAGGCCAAGAGGATATGTGAAGTTACATCCTCCGATTTGATAAAGAAGGAGAAGGAGCATCAGAATTTGGAAGAAGAAATTGTAAGGCCCAGAAAGGAGCTTGAAAAGAGTAAAGATGAATTGAAGACGAGAAGAAAGTATGAAGGTAGCATTGAAGCCTTGGACACAATGTTGAGTAATCAGAAGCACTCAAAAGATATCGGGGGTTTAGGTTTTGAAGAAGGACAAAGTTCAAATATAAAAGACACATCCGACAAGGAGATACAGTTTACTGCTTCAAGTGAGTAAAGAAAAACAAACCTTTACTGTCAACAAAGCTACTGAGAAGAAGACCTATGTTGAAGCTACAAGAAATACGCCTATGAACCAGAATACTCAAAATTGGAAGGCTCACTCTCTGTATCAGAATGAAAACTATAAAGGCAAGTTCAAGATTGATGAAGAGGGGTTCACTAAAGTCAATAGCATGAGAGGAAAATATCCGATGAGACAAAGGTTTGCTGGTCCAATGCATCAAGATTGGTATGTACCCAAACTCCATGGTTACTATTACCGGTGTAATAAGTTTGGTCATAAAAATTGTTGATTGTAGTTTGTTGTGTAAGCCCCCTACTAGTTTTGAAAGTACAAATCTGTTTGCTACACTCCAGGAGATAAATGTCACTTGTTATCAATGTCATGGTTTTGGTCATAAGAGTTATGAATGTAGGAGAAGACAGTTGGTATCTTACAATAGTTTTTCAAATTCATCTTCCAATGTCAGTGTGAAATGCTATCATTGTCAAAATGTTGGCCACATTGCAAACTCGGGACTTCTAAGCAAAAGAAGACAATGCCGGATCAGAAACCAGAGCAGAAAATTGCAATTGACAAGAAGAAGGAAGCCAACCCGGTTTGGATTGAGAAGGATAAGAGTAAAGCTAAATCAAGTTTGATTGTGCAGACTGCCCTGCATGCAGAAAGAAGAAATTTATGGGTTGTAGATAGTGGATGTTCCAATCACATGACCGGAGACAAAAAGAAGCTAATCAAGTTTGATGATTGGAAAGGAGGTTTGGTAAGGTTTGGAGACAACTCTTCTATCAAGATAAAAGGAACCTTGAACATAGATGGCAAATTAAAGGCACATGATGTATACTATGTGGAAGGACTAAAATATATTTTGCTAAGTGTAAGTCAAATGTGTGATAAAGGATACAAATTCACATTTAACTATATCGGTTGTCAGATAAGGAAGGATAGTATTGGAAAGATTGTTGCAGAAGGTAAAAGGATAGATGGAAATGTGTACAATCTAAAGGAATGCTTTGAGTCCCAATGAATAATGGGACAAGTATGTGAGAGCTAGTTGTGGCACAAAAGATTAGGCTATATAAACTTTGATAATCTGGTTAAGGTGAGAAAGAAGGGTTATGTGAGACATATACCACCAATTATCAAACTGACAAGTATTTTTTGTGATGAATGTCTAAGAGGCAAGCAGACTAAGGTAACCTTCAATATCAAAGAACATAATACCTCAAGGCCCTTAGAGCTTGTGAATACAGATCTGTGTGGTCCAATCAGAACAAGAGCTTTCGCCAATAAGAGATACTTCATGTTGTTCATTGGTGATTACTCAAGAATGACATGGGTCACTTTCCTACATGATAAATCACAAGCATATGAGAGGTTCAAAATATTTTGGAAGATGGTTGAGAAGGAAAGTAGATGCTAGTTGAAGTGTCTGAGATAAGGCCAGTGTGGTGAGTTCACATCAAATGAGTTTGTATACTACTGTGAGAGGAATGGAATCAGAAGACAGTATTCAGCCCCAAGAACAATGCAACAAAATGGTGTTGTAGAAAGGAAAAACCAGACTGTCAAGGAGATGGCTAGGACTATGTTGAATGAGACAAACATACTTGATAGGTATTGGAAGGAAGCAGTACATACTATTGTATATACATTGAACTAGGTTCAGCTAAGAACAAATAGTAGAATGACACCTTATGAACTTTGGTATGACTGGAAGCCATCAGTTAAATATTTCAAAGTGTTTGGAAGTTAATGCTCCATCAAGAGAGATGAAGATAGTTTAGGTGGTTTTGATTCTAGGAGTGATGAAGGCATCTTCTTGGGTTACTCTACTCATAGCAAAGCCTACAAATGCTACAATAAAAGATTGAGAAGAGTCATTGAAAGTGTGCATGTAAGAGTTGATGAAGATTTGCATTAAGGAAAACAAGAACATGTAAAATGGTATGATGATTCATGTGATGAAGATGAAGTTCACTCATAAAATGAACTGAGAGAAGCATCCAACAAGATCCCTAATAGATATGTGCAGAAAAATCACCCAAAAGAGAAAATTATAGGAAATAAAAATGATGGTGTACAAACAAGAAGAAGACTTCCCCAGAACAATGAACAAGTAAATTTATGTCTAATGACTGAAATGGAACCCAAAACATTCAATGAGGCCAGCAAAAGTGAGAAATGGATGGATGCAATGGAAGAAGAGCTACGACAGATTGAAAAGAACAAGACTTGGAAACTAGTTCCTAGACTAGCAGATAAGAATGTCATAGGTACTAAATGGGTCTACCAGAACAAGATAAATGAAGAAGGTAAGATTGTCAGGCATAAAGAAAGGTTAGTGTGCAAAGGGTTTTCTCAAGTAGAAGGAGTTTATTTGAAGAAACATTTGCACTGGTTGCAAGACTTGAGGCTATAAGAATGTTCTTAGCATTCTCTGCCTTCAAAGGATATAAGGTATATCAAATGGACGTCAAGTCTACTTTCTTGAATGGTAATTTGGAAGAAGAAGTCTACATAGAACAACTAGAAGGTTTTCTGCTGCATGATGATGAAACTTTTGTATGCCGGTTGAAGAAAGCATTGTATGGTTTAAAGAAGGCTCCAAGAGCATGGTATTCAAGGTTGGATAAGTATCTTAAGGAGCAAGGTTTCAGAAAGGGAAGTGCAGATAGTAATTTGTACATCAAAGCAGATGGAAATCACTTGGTTATTGTTGTTGTATATGTGGATGATATAATTTTTGGAGGCAACAAGGATATCATGTGTAAAGAGTTTGTTGGTCAGATGCAATTGGAGTTTGAGATGTCAATGGTTGGAGAGCTGTCATATTTTCTTGGTTTACAAATTTCACGGCAAGATAAAGGAATATTTATCTCTCAAACCAAGTATGTCATAGATATGTTGAAGAAGTTTCAGATGGAAGACAACAAACTGATAAGTACCCCCATAGTGATTGGATGCAATTTGAGCAAGGATGATGATTGGTAGTTTGTTATACCTTACTGCCTCAAGACCAGATATTGTGCAGGCAGTATGTATGGTGGCAATATTTCAAGCTACACCTAAACAGTCACATGAGAATGCAGTTAGAAGAATCTTTAGGTACCTACAAGGAACACTTAATTATGGCTTATGATATATAAAGAAAGGAGATTTCACTTTATAGGCCTACACTGATGCTGATTTGGTAGGTTGTATTGATGACCGGAATAGCACAAGCGGTGGTGCATTATTTTTAGGTGACCGGTTAGTTTCATGGCACAACAAGAAGAAGGATTTAGTCTCCTTATCTACTACTGAGGTAGAATATATTGTTGCTGCTACATGTTGTTCTCTGGTGTTATGGATGAAGTGGACTCTCAAGGATATTCAAATAGAAATATCTGCCCCTATTTCAATCTAATGTGATAACTCAAGTGCAATCAACATTTCAAAGAATCTGGTTATGAACTCAAGGACAAAGCATATTTCTATCAAACACCACTATCTCAGAGAGAAGTTTGTAGAGAAAGAAGTGAAGGTAGAGTATGTTCCTACAAGTGAAAAAGTTGCCGATATCTTCACAAAACCTCTACTGGTAAACACATCTGAATATCTAAGACACAAGTTAGGAGTTTTCTCACTAGCATTATGCACTTAATTGTGTATGGTGATCTATGGTTCAGGGGGAGTTCATAGCCATACATTTTTTACTCTTGGACCATGTGTTGTACTCAGGGGGAGAGTATGCATCCCCAGTTTGTTAGTGATTTTCTTAGTTGTGTCAGTTGTCTCTTTAATTCACAAGACTGGCATAATTTTTATTATCAAAGAGGAAATTAGGTTTGGGACTTTGGCATTTTGTCTATTCAATTTGTCTATCTACCAAAGTCACAATCAGCTTGACTGGGAGAGTAACTTCACTGGGGAGAATGTGCTCCTCGGTCCATGTTTGTGGTTGTTTTTTTAGTATCTATTCAATTTGTACTTAATAAAAATCACAAATTGGACCGCAAGGTAAAAGGGAAAAGTAGTCTTGCCTACCGAGAGATAAAGTATAGTAGTTCATGAATTACCTGCAAAGGGGGAGACCTAAAAAAGTTGTCCCGACCCTTCGCCATTGTTGTCAAAGGGGGAGAAAGAACCACAGTTGGAGAAAAGAACCGTAGTTGAAGATAATGCATATTGTAACGCCAGGTTGTGGAGGTTAACCCAATAATATGGGTGTTGCCATCAATGCCAAAGGAGGAGATTGTTGGCATTCTATTATCATTGATGTCAACCGGTAAGTATGTCAACTAGTATGCACGATATTGTTACCGGCATTGGAGGTTCTTGGCATGTTGATGTCAACTGGTAAGTATGTCAATCTATAAGCAAGTGAACCCAGTAAGTGCAGTTTGATATAACATGACCTAATCGGCAAATAGTGAAGTACACGATATGAAGGCTAACCGGTTAGTGTATACCGGTAGCATGTTAGGTCAGTGACCAAAGTTGAACGAAACAATCAAGTGAGTTGGATGCTGACAGAGATGCCAGGTGGACTTCAGGTGGCGAATGTGCAATGGTAGGTGAATGGTGCGTCGGTGAGGTAGTTGCCGACTAAGTCCATATTAAATGTCAATTGCAAAAATCATGGATTAGTTGTAGAGAATTGTGGCTCAAAGCAGATCGTAGGGCAGAGATTGTTACTATTTACTAAGTTGTCATTAGTTTTATGTCCAAAGTCATTCTATATACTCTAGTTGGTTATTACTACCGAAATATTAAGTCAGTAAGCACAGAGCAGTCGGTTATAGAAGAAAGGAGTCACAGAGCTTAGTATACACCGAGCTGTCTACCGAGTAATGTTCTATGAATACCGAGCAGCAAAGATGTTGTACTGAGTTGATACACACTGAGTTAAATGTGTTGCCAGATTCATTGAACCTAGACACATATGGGAAACATGTTACAAAGATCGAGGAACAAGAAACCGTTAACACATTGGAAATTGCACTTAAGATTTTGTATGATTTTGAGAACATCTATCCAATGAAATAATTTTGTATGGTTATTCATTTAATGAATCATGTTTGTAAGATCGAAGCATGAACAAGATCACCATTACAAGAGATCTATTTATACAGCATGAATTAAGGATCAAACATGTGTGTGAAGCAAGACATATGTGGAAAAGCAAAATCATGGAAAAGCACTAAGGGTTATGACTGTTATGATTGACAGAGATACACAGAGGTCACCAAGAAGGATTTCAGAGAATAGTCAAGGAACAGAGTAAACAGAAAGGTTTAACGAGTAAATTTATGGGTTACCGAGGTATGCTATAAGCAAGGCAATTTTATTTTGAGTACATAGAATCTGCTATAACATTTCAGATGTGAAGTTGCAGATATTTTTTAAGATTTTGATTGTAATATTTTGAGTTGTAAGAGAAACCTTTAACAGGGTAAAAGACTCTAACAAAGTCTATAAATTGTAAAGCCTTTAACCAGGTGCAGCATTTAGAATAAGTGTTGTAAAATCCTTTAGCAAGGTAGATCTAAAGATCTTGATACTCCTAATAGGGTAAGCTATCAGAAATAGCTAAACATGTAGCTCTAACCGAGCAACCTTTATTATTGCAGTAGTGAAGTTGTGGGTGCCATCCCCACCACAGTTTTTCTCTCTAACCAAGAGTTTCTGTGTAACCAAAATATGTGTTATGGAATGAATCATGTATGATTGTTATTTATTTGTTTTAGCATTATATTATGTTACAGCAGTTTTTGGTTTATGCTTAACAGTAAAGTTATTGTTGAAGAAAAGATTTGAAGTACTGATTCACCCCTCCCCTCTTAGTACATTAGCTTTCCATATTGGGCCTAACAATTGGTATCAGAGCTTGAATCTTGGAAAAGGGTTTAACTACCTAAAGAGAAAGATCTTATCAATGGAAGGCTACAAACAATCTTGGAGAATTGTGAATCTTCAAATTGAGTTAGGTCATGTTAATCAAGTGATTGCAGACATACAGAAACAAATGCAAAGATCATTGAAAGTTAGAAGAAGATTGTCTAATGATTTGCAGGACTCTCAAGAGCCGGTGGAACAAATTGAGACATCATCTGAGAACAGTATATCTGAAGAAACTGAAGAAATGATTGGAGCATTGAAAGAAAAGAACAAAGCACTGACTGATCAACTAAAAGCAATGAAAAGAGAACATGAACATTTCAGCACACAGATGACTGAAAATCTTGATACATTGAGGACAGCCGAGGATAACATAAGAGATCTAGAAAGAGAAAAACAATAGCTTGAAGCATTAGTATCTGAAAAGAATGATGAAATCACAAGGATGACTGAAATTCAAAGTAATCTGTCTGATCAATTGGGCTATACACATCATGAAGCAAATCTAAAGGAAAATGAGAATCAAGCATTGAAACTTGAACTATCAAGATTGACCAATGAACTTGAAGCAGAAAAGAAGTCAAAAGAAACACTAAATAAAAGTTATGAAGCATCAAGGATGTTGGATGAGCAACTAACTACAAGAAGACCCAACAAAGATGCGGGACTCGGTTACAAAGGAAAAGACTCTACCGAGAGAGGAGAATCATCAAAGCAAGCTGGAAACAAGAAGAACATCAAAGGAAATAAGTCTATCTACAACTACTATGGAAAACAAGGACATACTGCCAACATGTACCAAATCAGAAAAGTTAAGCAACTGAATGTCACTAGGTCTAATGGTTATTGTAACAATTGCACTAAGTATGGTCATACATCTAATCAATGTAGGACTAAGTCTGTTAGCAATTATCAGAAGGCAAAATTCAAAGGGTTTTGTAAAAACTGCAATAGATATGGACACAGTACCGAGAAGTGTTGGTTTAAGCAGAAGAACTATATGTGGTCTGCACACCGAGCAAATACTAGAGGCTACCAATCTTAAATAGAACCTAACCGACAGTATACTGTAGTACCATGGGATTGTAATACAAGGATATGGTGTGAATGTTGTGGAAGATATGGACATATAAGTGCCAACTGCTTTATAAGGTTTGGAATGAACAACTGAAGATCATGGAGAAATCCTGGTATGGCATGTTTTCATTGTCACAAGGCTGGACACCTAGCTAGAGATTGCAGAGATTAACCTAGAGAAGACATTGAAGAAATAAAAAGCAAATTCTAGATGATTTGGAAAAAGAAGGAAATTTTGTCAAATGAAGAAAGCACCTTACCTACCGAGTTAGGTGCATCTATTCCAAATTAATCGATAAAGGTATGAAGGGACTGCATTCTCTCAAAGTTAAATCTTAAACAGTTCCTATTTTATCATGTACTTAATTCCAAAATCTACATAGCTAAGATGCATTAGCAAGTTTGAAATTTTATCAAGTTTTTTGGAGCACTAGTCAAGTCGGTAAATGCAGGAAGCCTGTCAAGTCGGTAAATGCAGAAAGTCTGGCTACTCGGTAAAAGAAAAAAAGGTAAATCGATTTAGTGGAATCGAGTGCATTTAATGTTTTTTGACCTAACTGCACAGAGCCCGATAAGGTAAAATGTGTACTTAAAGCTTTTGCACAGTCATTTTACACTTACCAAGTTTTCAAAAAGCAGAGCAAAGCGATTCAAAGGCGATCAAAACTCTTCCGAAGCAAAATTCAAGGTATTTATATCAATCACAATGCATTGTCAAGCAAGTTAACTGATCATATCAGCTATGAATATCTATTTTATATTTACTAAGTGGAAAGCATCTGTTGGTTAAAAGTTTTCAAACCCTAAGGCTCTTTCGTTAGTGATTATCCAAAGTTTGAAATGGCACCTATGATTCAGAAACCTGTTGTTGTTGACAACATTGAGAAGCCCTCACTGAAATACTCACTACCTCCCAAAGCAGCATCTGAACCGGATGATAAAACTGTATTTTCACTTATTCCGGATAGGGTTTTATTAGTTGAGGATGTCAGATTCTTCACTAAGTGTCGTGTTGATGAACTAGGTCACACAGAGATCAAGGACACATATGATGAATTGTGTACCGATGGAAAACTGGATAGCAAGTTTGAACATATTAAAATCAAGGGATTGACCGAAGCCCTAACCTACTCGCAAGTCTTCAAACCCCAATGGGTTAAATTTGTTTTGAGCAGAGTTCATGATGACTCTATGTGGTTAAAGGAGCAACCATTCAAGATCACCAAGGAAATCATCCCCTTGATCACCGATTACCCTATTTTCGACCATGCCCGAGCTCAGAAAATGATCTCACAGAAAGAACTGATCACTTTAATCAGAGTTGAATCTGATTGCAGAGGTCTGAAATTGAACAATGTCATAGATGCAGAGCTGAAGTTTGCAATTAGATTCATAGGTTATTGTTTCTTTCAATCGGCAAGGGAAAATAGTGTACCCTGTGCTGCTGTTGACTTAGCCTATAAAATTGTGAAGAAAGGTATGAAGATTGATCTATGTGAAGTGTTGTTGAAAAATCTGTTTGAAAATCTCAACACCATAAGGAAGCCAAAGAAGAACAACTCAGCAAACACACTGAAGTTTGGATCACTCTTGGTATGCATGTTTTTCTATTTTGATAAATTCTTTCGATCAGTCGGTAATGTAGTTTGGGAGCTACACCGACCAATCACCCATCAAATCAATGACTTCATCAAACAGCTAGGTGATAACTTCAATGTGATTATGGATGATTATTTTAGCAAGTTTCAGGAAAAGATGCATAACAGGTATAGGATACCACCCCAGTTAGTGGAGAAGTATAAGGAAAATATATGTTTTGAAGTGGATACCGACTACTGCTATGTCAATGAGGTAGATCCGAGAACTCAATCTTTGCCACCTATGGGTTATGAGATTGATTTTGACATTACACAACAACAGATAGATGCTTTTCTTGCACTTCCAAGGCATGCTACCGAGATTAGATATGATACATATGAAGAAGTTAAAGAAAAAGTCAAAATGAGCATTGTAGTACCAAAGGCTACTAGGAAAGCAACAAAAATGATTAAAGCATTAAGGGAGAAATTTGGAGAAGGTTCTTCCTCCACTCCTATCAAGAGCATTCAAGTCATCACCAAGGAGGAATCTAAAGCCCAAGAAGCAGCTATTACTTTGAGCATTGAGTTGCCAAAAGGAAAAATTTTGAAAATGAAGAAACAGGATACATCATAGGTATCACCGACTCCTCCAGTGAAACGCCCAAACACTAGATCATCTGCAGTGTCACCAAGCAAGAAACAGAAAAATGTTGCAGTTCCAAAGGTAACAAAAACTTATAAGAAGTCTACTCAGAGACTCATTTTGAATAAAGAGTCAAGTGACACTGAATCTGAAGACAAAAACAAATTTCAGATTGTCAAAAGCAAAAAGGAAGATGTACATAGTGTTGATAATTTTTGTGCCAATTTGAAACAATATAGTGGATTTGGAGCATTTAGGTATGTCAAATATGACTCTCAGATAGAAGAAGAAAAGAGGAAAATAGAAGAGTTAGTTGTATGCACACTTCTTAAATTTTGATTGGTCCCATTGGAAGTAACCAATTCTCTTCCAAAACCATTGTACTTACACATTGATAACAGGTGGAAATATGCTATGGACTCGGAAAAGAAGATGAGAGAAAGAAGTCTGGTGCATCTCTTTCCAGACATGTCGGTAGATGAGATAAGTGAGCATCTAAAAAACTACCACACAAACTTCCTGGTCAAGCAAAGAGCCTTGAAACTGATGAATGGCCTTTATCTTGAAGTAGAGAAAGAGACAAAAGAAAAATGGCAAGAAAATTTTTTGAATCAAGAGTACTGATGAGCAAGGTGAAGTTGAAATAGTGGATATCACCAAGCAAGATCCCGCTGAAACTATACAACCTGATGAGGATGTCATGGATACTGAGGAACAGGAATAGGAAATGATAGAAGGGAATGCTTATGCCAAACTGGTATCAAGTGAGTCAGTTTTGGAACAAGTCAAGTCCTATCCTCTGGTAAGTCAACATGTTTCAACTGAGACACCTCAGGATACTGAACAAGGAAAAGAGGGTCACCAGTCTACAAAAGGAGAAGCTACTTCTTAGGCCACCAGGGAACAGACTTCTCAAGCACCTTCAAGTACTGACAATGTTACAACTAAGACCCCAAGCAAGGATTCACCGAAGGCTACATCTAAGGCTAAAGAAATTGACAAAAGTGTTGCCTCTACCGAGCAACCTACCGAGGGTGCACAAGCCTCCCAAGCCATTGTATTAGTTCAACTGGTGAAAGCCTCCTCCTCTAAAGAAAAAAAAATGAAAAAGCATAGTTTCAAGTTAGATTTGTCAAAACCAATTGTGTTGCCGAATGTAGACATATCCAAATTAAAAGAGCAAGCACTTATTGAATTCGGTGAACTATGCAAAGCCAAAGCCGAACAAGAGAAACAAATGGCTATTCAAAAGAGAAACAGAGTACTTCAGAAAGTCAAAGCACTCTTAACAGAAATGCTACTTGAAGCTACAGTAACAAAAGATGCAGCCATCCATATTCAACTGGATGAACTCCTCACTAAAATAGAAACATTTGGAGTAGACGCATCTGAATACCTGAGAAAATTGAAGGACAAAGAGCTCACTGCAAAAATGATTGAAGAGGTGCAGAAAGCCATTGCTATTGGTAAATTAAAACATGTCAAATTTATTGCTGAGTTGTCCCCTCAACTCAAGCACATTCTTTATTTATTTCAAAAACTCTATGCATTCTCTTTATTCATTAAAGATATCAAGAATAAAACAGAAGTGATTGAGAAAGAGATCACTGATCTCTCCAATAAATTGACCACTGAGCCAAATTCTATTCAAAATTTCTATACCAAGTTACAAACGGTCATGGCTTAACAATTGGAACTTAGGAATGAAGAGCACAAAATAAGGATGGACATTATGACTCTTCAAACCTTATGTCTAAAGTCATTCTATATACTCTAGTTGGTTATTACTACCGAAATATTAAGTCAGTAAGCACAGAGCAGTTGGCTATAGAAGAAAGGAGTCACAGAGCTTAGTATACACTGAGTTGTTTACCGAGTAACGTTCTATGACTACTGAGAAGCAAAGATGTTATACCGAGTTGATACACACCGAGTAAAACGTGTTACCAGATTCATTGAACCTAGACACATATGGGAAATGTGTTACAAAGATCGAGGAACAAGAAACCGTTAACACATTGGAAATTGCACTTAAGATTTTGTATGATTTTGAGAATATCTATCCAATGAAATAATTTTGTATGGTTATTCATTTAATGAATCATGTTTGTAAGATCGAAGCATGAACAAGATCACAGTTACAAGAGATCTATTTATATAGCATGAATTAAGGATCAAACATGTGTGTGAAGCAAGACATATGTGGAAAAGCAAAATCATGGGAAAGTACTGAGTGTTATGACTGTTATGATTGACAGAGATACACAGAGGTCACCGAAAAGGATTTCAGAGAACAGTCAAGGAACAGAGTAAATAGAAAGGTTTACCGAGTAAATTTATGGGTTACTGAGGTATGCTATAAGCAAGGTAATTTCATTTTGAGCACATAGAATCTGCTATAACATTTCAGATGTGAAGTTGCAGATATTTTGGAAGATTTTGATTGTAATATTTTGAGTTGTAAGAGAAACCTATAACAGGGTAAAAGACTCTAACAAAGTCTATAAATTGTAAAGCCTTTAACCAGGTGCAGCATTTAAAATAAGTGTTGTAAAATCCTTTAGCAAGGTAGATCTAAAGATCTTGATACTCCTAACAGGGTAAGCTATCAGAAATAGCTAAACATGTAGTTCTAACCGAGCAACCTTGATTATTGCAGTAGTGAAGTTGTGGGTGTCATCCCCACTGCAGTTTTTCTCTCTAACCAAGAGTTTCTGCATAACCAAAATATATTCATTGTGGAGTGAATCATGTATGATTGTTATTTATTTGTTTTAGAATTATATTATGTTACAGTAGTTTTTGGTTTATGCTTAACAGTAAAGTCATTGTTGAAGAAAAGATTTGAAGTACTGATTCACCCCTCCCCTCTTAGTACATTAGCTTTCCATATTGGGCCTAACAGAGATTTGATTCTTTGACATCATGATCAAAGCAGGATATTTGATCGTCTAGTTGATCTGGAGAAAAAAACTGCTAAATCATTTATTGATCGACAAAATCAAGATTGATGAACAGAGTTGAGTTTGCTAAATATAGTAAACGTTCGTACTATTATGGGTTGTTGATTCAAGAAAGATGAGATCTGATTTGATTTGGATCGAGGTCGGTGAAGAAAACCCTAAGTGCATGAAGTTTGAGTTTGTGTTTTCACGGGAAAGCATATATATAAATATGTAGATCAAAAACTTAAGGTTGTTGAGAGAGAGTATGCTTGATGAGAGATCTATGATACAGTGAATCTCTATGAGGAAAGAGTTGATCAGTTTGAGTGTGAGAGAAAATATTGAAGCGACTAAGTGTTGGAGAAGAATCGGTAAGGAAGGTTTAACCGACAAGGGCTAAGGTAACCGGTAAACTGTTACAGAGTACAATAGTCTGTTAAACCAGTAGGGTCTGAACCGGTAAGAGATCAATAGAGAGTGAAGGAGAGCAAGGTGAGTTTCAAAGAAGATCTGGCAAGGCTGAAATTGAGTTGATAGAGGATTTAGAAAGTAAGAACAGAAGATCGGTAGAACAGAGAAGCAGTAATACATAAAAGAAGTTTAACCGACAGAGTGAATAGTTTCCAGGTGTTACAAAACTCATTTGTAACCAGGTGTTTATCATTTTATTGCATTTATATCTCATTGTATTTCACTGAGTTGGTGCTTAGTGCAGGGGTTGGTGCTCAGAATAGAATAGGGGTTGGTGCTCCTTTGGGTAGGTGCCCATAAATTGCTAGGGGTTGGTGCTCCTTGGGTTGGTGCCCTAAACATTGTAAAACTGTTATTTCACTATGAGCTTGGATTGGAGCAGTAGATCTCCAACAACATTTCTCACTAAGGTTTTTCCCACATTGGGTTTTCCTCGTATATCCAGTGTTATGTGATGTGCTCTTGTGTATGATTGCTTGTTAGTACTTTCATTATCCTACCGGTTGCACACATTGTTTGAAATTGTTTAAAATCACTGATTCACCCCTCTCAGTGATATCTTGTGTTCTACAATTACAAAGAATGCAATTGTACTTAGTGAAAAAATGCAAGTTAACTAGTAGAAAAACGTGAATAAGGTTACACATCAAATGTTGAAGGAATTGATATTAGACTTTCAACTAAAGGATATAATTGTATTGTTACATACTAAAAAATGATACAAATTATTAAGGAAGTAGTTGAGATGTTATTCATGTGATGTAAATCTTATTGAACTAATTCACTACAAAATCAAAGCATTACAAAGAATCCAATTATAAGTGAAAAAATGGAAGTTAACTAGTAAAAAAAATATGAATAAGGTTACACATCAAATGTTAAAGGAGTGGATATTAGACTCTCAACAAAAGGATATAGGTGTAATTTTACATGCTATAAAGTGAAACAAATTATTAAGGAAAGTAGTTGACATGATATTTTTATGCGATGCAAATGAACTTTGTATATTTTTATTGGAAACACGTCAGCATACATAGATGCTGGCATCTTTATCTTTATATAGTGGATTACAACAATTTGAGTAAGCATGTGGTTGCATCTTTGTCTTTATGTAGTGGATTACAACTATTTGAGTAAGCATGCGACTAAACCGCCAAGGGATCGAACTGAGCCCAAACACGCCTCCAGAGGTTTGAACCTTGGTGGATGACTTCTATACCATATACCATCATCCTCATCAATTGTGCTCAATCAATTGATTTACAAACCTTCCACTGAATTTGATATTATTGAGGAATGGAAATGTGTATGAGTGAATGACAGAGAGTAAGAGAGTGAGAGAAATGAAGATGATAAGATGGCCAACTCTTTAATGCAACAATAAAGTTTGAGTGACGTTAGTTTTGGATAGAAATTCAGAATGTGAGCTTCCTGTTAGTTTTTGGCTGGATCCGATTAAAAAAGAAATGTGGGTCTGTTTAGGAATCTTAAGGTGTGGGGACCCGTATGTGAATTTTGAGAGCCTGAGCTAATGAGTTACATGAGATGTCTTGAAGAAAAGAAATCCGTATTTTATGTCTCTACACAGACAATTATGTTACTGATGACAACCTCTGTTACTCGCCCACAGCTTGACAGTTCAGGAAATATTTTAAGTGTGGGGTTAGGATAATGGGAAATCTTCTGCAACAAAATCTACGGCAAATCCATAGACCCAGAGCAATAAAGATGCCTTGAGTAGAGAGTTTTTTTTGTCTCACCGATACTGCCATTCTTGTAATTTTCAAGAGTTGACCCTATGCTTCAAATTAAACAATCTTCAGAGTTGGATATTCATTGAGCTATAGAAAACAATAGAAAAAATCCAAAATTTCTAAAGACAGGAGAATTTTTGTTGGCTATGTTCATTTTGGGGGAGTGCAAGAACTGCCGCTTTGTGGAGATACAAGGCGTGCTATAGCTACTTGCAAAGAATATATACCACTTCCCTAGTGTAATTTCCTATAATCTACTTGTCTAACTCGAATCAAGTAATGAAATGATATGAGAATAAACATATTAATTGATATAGAAGAATGAAGAATGGAGATAAATTATGGTTAAAAGAGTTGAGAAACTCACTACTTATTTTTGTATGAGGTGGGGATAATGACTTTGTTATTGAATTGAGGATTAGCATCATAAATCTGGTTATGGATTTGTAAGTAGGGTGATATGAAAAAGTTTCTCTATGATTATTGTTGTGTAGAAAGTTGTATTGTGTGATCTAGAAAGTTGTATTGTGGGGCCTAGTTTAGGAAAGGCATGTATTATGTTGTCTAGGATTGACACAAACTATATGGTTTTATGCACAAAATGGCATTGTATGGCTTTGTCTACAAAAGACACACACTATGTGGCATTGTGCACAAAGCCAAAAAAGTTTCTTTATGACTATTGTTGTTGTGTACAAAATCATTTTGTATGGCGCAGTCTAGGAAGGCACATTGTATGTGGTCTTGTGCACAAAGCCACATTGTATGGCTTTCTCTAGGAAAGGCATGGACTATATGGTCTTATGCACAAAATCACATTGTATGGCTTTGTCTACGAAAGACACACACTATGTGGTCTTGTGCACAATGCCAAAAAAGTTTCTCTATGACTATCAAGTTGTGTACAAAATCATTTTGTATGGCTCGGTCTAGGAAAGGAACGCGCTATGTGGTTTTGTGCACAAAATCGCATTGTTAGCTTTGTCTAGGAAAGGCACGAACTATATGGTCTTATGCATAAAACTATATTGTATGGCTAAGTCTATGAAAGACACACACTATGTGGTCCTATGCACAAAGCCACATTAAATGGCTTTGTCTAGGAAAGATACACTCTATATAGTCTTGTTTGTTTAAGGTTGTGTATGTCATTATTGATGTGGAATTTATTTTAGTAGTAGTCATGTTTTTAAATGATAAGCACAATTATATAATACAATGCAGTTATTGTGAATGCAAGTCTAATATAAATATGTATTATTAAGATGTAATTTTGAGTGCTTATGAATTAGATTTGGTCTTTTATATGATTTAGTTTAGATGCTTTCTAGTTGATGATGTACGGGTATTCAAGCCTATAGACAATCTGGTATCACCCAAAATAATAATAATCTAATTTTTTATTTTCCCTCTAAGTTTTGGTGTGCATTTTTAAGATTGTTTCCTAGATAGTTGTTGTGTACAAAGCTACATTGTATTTCTTGGTCTAGGAGAGGCGCACACTATTTGGTTTTGTTTGTTTGAGGTTATGTATGTTATTATTGATGTGGAATCTTAAACTCACTTGACTTTTCTTTTATCTTATATTTTTTTTAGCAGAGGGTTATGTTGATAAGTGCAATGGGGTAGTTTCAAAGTAAGAGAGGATATTCTAGACTTATCTTAGTGGTAGTCAAGCCTTTAAATGTCAAGTGCAAGTTCATGGTGACACAATGCAACTGATGTAAATGCAAGTCTACTAAAAATATATATTATTGAGATGCAATTTTGATTTTTTATGAATTGGATTTGGTCTTTCTATACAATTTAGTTAGATGCTTTCTAGTTGATGGTGTAGGAGTACTCAGGCAATCTTGCATCACCAAAATATATTGTAGTCTATTTTTTTTTTCTCTAAGTTTTGATGTACATTTTTAGTATTATTTCCTAGATAGTTTATCTTTCCAAGTTGTAATCTTGGTACTATTTAGTTTTTCATCTCTAATATTCATCTTTTTCATCTTTGTTAGTTCATTGATGTGGACCACATGTTTAATTGGAATTTGTAACAAATTGGAATGGTAGAAATATCTATATGACATTTTAATTTCATACTTTATACTAAGAATGAATTATTCAAATAGTAGTCATATTTTCTATTATTTCCTTTCTATTACAAGAACCTACAATTAATAAAGGGGCCATTGATTTACACTTTTGTGAAAAAATACAAGGTAGAAACACATATACTCTATAGCTCATGTACTTACCAATTTTTTTAATGATTCTTTCCATTGGTCTCTTAGTTGATTTTAGCACATTATTATTTATTATGGTTGCAAGGTAGTGCCTAAGGTGTAGAACCATGAGGGCTAGAATAGTTAATGTTATTATTGCATTTCTTATATGTCACATAGGAATGTTTACTTTGTTATTTTATAGGTAAAGTAATATTTGAAGGTGAGTGCAAGGAAATTGGGGATCAAAAGAGGTCCTTAAGTGGCCACCTCTTATTTGAAAAACAAAAATTGATCTAGGATGAGAAATTGAAGATAGTTGTAACACTCAAAATTGAAGAGGCAATCAAAGCGAGAGTTGTAGTTCTTTGAATCAATTTTCTAAACTATTTTTTTTTAATATTGAAGATTAAGACCCTCAAATAGGGGGAGCACACAAAGTGCTCCTAATTTAGTCAAAAAAAGCATAATATAGCATCTGGTGTGCTCCCCTTAAAATGTATCTTTTTTATTATTATTTCAAAATCCACTTTAGTAAAAAATCAGCTACCATATGTAGTTTATGCTTGATTTTTTATTCTAATTTTGAATGAATATATGTGTTTTTAACTAATTTCAAAGTAGAAACATGTTGAAAAATAAAAAGTTGAGCTTGCGCCCCCTATCTTTTTTGAAAACTAATTAAAAATGTTGGGAAATAGATGGTAAGTGCACCAAGATGATCAACAAAAGGGGGGTATAAGTGGCCACTTTATTTTCTTTTTTTTCCTGAAATTGGCTAAGCCTAAGCTTGGAGGACCAGTTTGAGACTCATGCACTCAAAATTTAAAGATTAAAAAAGGAACAAGAATCGTAGTACTCTCAATCTATTTTCTAAACTACTAAAGTTTTATAAAAAAAGATAAGATTAAAGGGGTCAAATATTTCAAACACAAAAGTGTTCCTATTCCTTCTAGCAAAACATAACATAGTGTCTAGTGTGTGTGTTAAAAAAGTTAGAGTTGCATTTAGTATTTTGAAAAATTCTTTGGTAGAAATATAGTTAAGAGTGAGTACTAGAAGTTGTGTAATTTATTGTTGTAAGTATTTTTTTAAATGATTATTTGGTGTGTATGCATCTTGAAAATCAAACATTTGTTTGTACGCATCACATAACTTGCATCAAAATAATTGAAAATTCAAAAACAAAAACAAAAAAAAGAAAGGCATGGGCAATATGGTCTTATGTACGAAATTGCATTGTATGGATTTGTCTACAAAAGACACACACTATGTGATCTTGTGCACAAAGCCACATTATATGGATTTAGGAAAGATACACTCTATGTGGCCTTGTTTGTTTAAGGTTGTGTATGTCATTATTGATGTGGAATATTAAAATCACAATAGGGCTAGTTTCAAAGTAAGAAAGGATATTCTAGAATTATTTTAGTAGTAGTCAATTTTTTATATGATAAGTACAAGTATATGATGATACAATGCAATTCATATAAATGCAAGCCTAATATATTATTAAGATGTAATTTGGAGTGCTTATGAGTTAGGTTTGATCTTTTTATATGATTTGGTTTAGATGCTTTCTAGTTGATGATATTGGACTATTCAGGCCTTTAGACAATCTTGCATCACCCAAAATAATTGTAATCTATTTTTTTATTTTCCCTTTAAGTTTTGATGTCCACTTTTAGGATTAATTCCTATATAGTTGTCGTGCATAAAGCTACATTGTATTGCTTGGTCTAGAAAAGGTACACACAATGTAGTTTTGTTTGTTTGAGGTTGTGTATGTTATTATTGATGTGGAATCTTAAACTCGCTTGACTATTCTTTTAATTTATAATGTTTTTAAGAGAGGTTATGTTGATAAGTGAAATGGGCTAGTTTCAAAGTAAGAGAGGATATTCTAGACTTATCTTAGTGGTAGTCAAGTCTTTTAATGTCAGGTACAAATTTATGATGACACAATGTAACTAATTTAAATGCCTATCTAGTATAAATATATATTATTAAGATGCAATTTTAAGTTCTTATGAATTAGATTTGGTCTTTCTATACAATTTAGTTCAATTCTTTCTAGTTGATGGTGTAGGGGTACTCAAGTTTGTAGGCAATCTTTTATCACCAAAAAATTATAGTAATCTAATTTTTATTTACCTCCACGTCTTGATGTACATTTTTAGTATTATTTTCTAGATAGTTTATCTTTCCAAGTTGCAATCTTGCTACCATTTAGCTATTTATCTCTAATTTTCATCTTTCTTATCTTTGTTAATTCATTGATGTGGACCACATGTTTAATTGGTATTTGTAACAAGTTGGAATGATCTATATATCTATATGACATATTATTTCATACTTTATTCTAAGAATGGATTATTTGTCTAGTAGTCACATTTGGTGTTATTTCCTTTCTATTATAATAACCTACAATTATTAAAAGGGCCCTTGATTTACACTTTTGTGAGAAGATACACGGTAGCAACACATAGTCTATAGCTAATTGTTACCACCATTTTTATGATTCTTTCCATTGGTCTCTTGGTTAATTTTAGCACTTTAATGGTTGCACGGTAGTTCTTAAGGTAGACCCATGAGGGGTAGAATAGTTAAATGTTATTACATTACATACAAATGTTTACATTCTTATTTTATAGGTAGAATAATAGTTTAAGGTAAGTGCAAGGAAATTGGGGAGCAAAAAAGGTCTTAAGTGGCCACATTTTATTTGAAAAACAAAAACTGGTCTAGGATGAGAAATTAAACATAATTCCAATAATCAAAATTTGTAGAGACAACAAAAGCGGGAATTGTAGGTTTTTTAATCATTTTTTTTAAACTATTTTTTTAAAAATGGTGGTGATTAAGAGACTCAAATAGGGGGAACACACATATCGCTCCCAAACTAGTCAAAAATAATAATATAACATATATTGTGCTCCCCTTAAAATGTTTCTTTTTATTATTATTTCAAAAGCTACTTTAGTAAAAATTAGCTAACACACGTAGTGATGTTTTTTACTATTTTCTAATGAATAAGTGGAAACATGCTGAAAAATATAAAAGTTGAGCTTGCACCTCCTAATGTTTTTTAAAACAAATTAAAAATTTGGTAAATAGGTGGCTAAGAGAACCAAGATGGTGAACAAAAAATGGCCACATTTTTTCTATAATTAGCTAAAGCTACTCACACATGATTGAGATAGGATCGTCAAACTTTACACCAATTGTTGGAGTTGTTGGATATAGTTGTTCATTGTTGCTGCTAGGATAAGTTGTTCTCATTGATGTCAACATATTCCTGTGATTTATTGCAGTAAGTTTGGCGAAATTTTGTAATCCGTTTTGCAGTTTGGTTTTGTTGATCACTGTTTTGCAGACTGGTATTTCCTCCGGTATATTCCGATGTAATCAAATCTTGTGTTGATATTTTGGGATATTGTCTTGGATAGTCTTGTGTATCTTCATTTCAGATGGTTCATGATTTGGTGCTCCGCAAGCTATCTTTCTTCATGACAGTTGCTGATTGGTTGTGTTCTTGAACTTCTAGACGTTGACCGATGAAGATTTGAAAAGAGGGTGTTGGTGCAACTGTTCCAGATGATTCTACCATGCGTGCTAGTGTTTCCTAGTTGTTTCCTATTTGTTTTGGCGATCCACATTGATCGTTGTGGAAGTTTTTGGTGATTTCTATGAACCGGTGCTGATTTTCGTGTTATAAAATTTTTTTGTGGTGTAGCGTGTTGTGGTTGATCTTGGCATGATTTTTGGTGAACGTGATCGTTTGGGAATTTGAATTAGGTCCATGCTATGTAATTTAAATCATTATATTGGTCTGGTGTTATTTCCTTTCTATTATAATAACCTACAATTATTAAAAGGGCCCTTGATTTACACTTTTGTGAAAAGATACACGGTAGCAACACATAGTCTATAGCTAATTGTTACCAATATTTTTATGATTCTTTCCATTGGTCTCTTGGTTAATTCTAGCACTTTAATGGTTGCAAGATAGTTCTTAAGGTGTAGACCCATGAGGGGTAGAATAGTTAAATGTTATTGCATTACATACAAATGTTTACATTCTTATTTTATAGGTAGAGAAATTGGGGAGCAAAAAAGGTCTTAAGTGGCCACATTTTATTTGAAAAACAAAAACTGGTCTAGGATGAGAAATTGAAGATAATTCTAACAATCAAAATTTGTAGAGACAACAAAAGCGGGAATTGTAGGTTTTTTAATCATTTTTTTAAACTTTTTTTTTTAAAATGGTGGTGATTAAGAGACTCAAATAGGGGGAACACACATATCGCTCCTAATCTAGTCAAAAATAATAATATAACATATATTGTGCTCCCCTTAAAATGTTTCTTTTTATTATTATTTCAAAAGCTACTTTAGTAAAAAATAGCTAACACATGTAGTGATGTTTTTTACTATTTTCTAATGAATATATATATTTTTTTACTAATTTCAAAGTGGAAACATGCCGAAAAATATAAAAGTTGAGCTTGCACCTCCTAATGTTTTTTAAAACAAATTAAAAATTTGGTAAATAGGTGGCTGAGAGAACCAAGATGGTGAACAAAAAATGGCCACATTTTTTCTATAATTAGCTAAAGCTACTCACACATGATTGAGATAGGATCGTCAAACTTTACACCAATTGTTGGAGTTTTTGGATATAGTTGTTCATTGTTGTTGTTAGGATAAGTTGTTGTCATTGATGTCAACATATTCCTATGATTTATTCCAGTAAGTTTGGCGAAATTTTGTAATCCGTTTTGCAGTTTGGTTTTGTTGATCACTATTTTGCAGACTAGTATTTCCTCCGGTATATTCCGATGTGATCAAATCTTGTGTTGATATTTTGGGATATTGTCTTGGATAGTCTTGTGTATCTTCATTTCAGATGGTTCGTGATTTAGTGCTCCGCAAGCTATCTTTCTTTGTGACAGTTGCTGATTGGTTGTGTTCTTGAACTTCTAGTCGTTGACCGATGAAGATTTGAAAAGAGGGTGTTGGTGCAACTGTTCCAGATGATTCTACCATGTGTGCTAGTGTTTCCTAGTTGTGTCCTATTTGTTTTGGCGATCTGCATTGATCGTTGTGCAAGTTTTTGGTGATTTCTATGAACCGGTGATGATTTTCGTGTTATACAATTTTTTTGTGGTGTAGCATGTTGTGGTTGATCTTGGTGTGATTTTCGGTGAATGTGATCGTTTGGGAATTTGAATTAGGTCCATGCTATGTAATTTAAATCATTATATTGGTCTGGTGGTTGATCTTTGTATCGTATAATGTAATTTTTTTAATTGTGAGTTGAGAATTGAGGGTTTAGCCGACCTTGTTATAAATGTTGACGATTTGTATATATAGATGAGATATTCATTTATTTTAGGTATTGATATAGTGTCTACATTATCAGAGAGATTTGAATGTCTGAACAAGATATTTATCATTCAGTGAAGTGTTGAGGTGAGAATTTTGTTGCAGAGCAAACAATTGTGCTTAATCGGAACTGTCATCAGGCATTTTTAGATACTATCATTGCAATTCACCTCTTCTAGATTGTAGTCCAAATAATTTTGTAAGTTAGTGAGACTTCCCTGAGGGTTGTAGCCTTTCAGGCAAACATCTTTTGAGCAGTGAGCTCTAGGCAGTGTGTAATGCCCCGCCAGGAACCCTAGAGGAAAACAACACAACTAGGCAACTAAAGGGTGAAATTTTTTTTTTTAAAGATTAATTGCATTAATTATAACCATTGCACGTTTAATAACACAGCAAAAGTCTAACACACGGTTTCCAAAGGGTTACCAACGAAGATTAATTCATAGATTATATTAACACCATGGTTAATCCAATTGTCTATTTAATTAGATAAATGAAATTCTTAAGTTTAAAACTACACATACATCTAAATTCCATAATGAACAAATCAAAGTATTTCAATGCATTTATTTATCCATAAACCATCTATACATAAGACCAAAGCAACTGAATTAACATAAATTGCACTAACATAATATTACAATATCCATAATTACATGGCTTCCAATAATACCACGGATTACAAAGATACAATATCAAGGTTACATAAAAGTCTGATACAATGACCACAAGGTCTCAATTGAACAATGATCACGAACGTGAGCTGGTACATGAACCATGAACCAAGAAACACTAGTGAAGTTTTTCCTTGCCTGATGATACAATCCAGAACATCCGATGGGAAGTGGCACTACCACCCGACCATGTGATCCCGAAATGGAACCACCCCACCGTGCTAGGAGATAGTAGAAAACCCTCAAGCAAGCAAAATAAGACAAGTACGAAAGAACTACAAGACTCCGCAAAACATCCATGTGACTCAACTCACAAACACTAGTGACTCTAAGGAGAGAGTGTCGTCGCATGTCTTACGGTGGTTACCATGGTAGGCCTCCATAGGTCCCGGCCCCCATCTTGGGTTATCCTGGTAACCTCTCCCAAACCTCTGGCTCCATTTAAATCTCATGAGGACCCTACCAATCTTTTCGTGAAGACAAGGTGGTAAGTTTTCCATTCCAGGCCTTCTCGCAACATTATGAGCCTTGTACTAGCACTCACCTATGCACGAGGTACATTATTTTAATTAATATTTAATCTACCCACCCCCCTAATCAATTTTTAGGTTATCACTTCTTAACTGACTTTCGACGGGTTATCTTGCCATCCACTTCGGGCGCGGCCCCCGCTCAAAAGCCACTCTCTCTCATAGGACACTAACAGGAAAGGTCTCTCTACTAGAACTCTATGGCAAAACAAATAGCCATATCTAATCCTGACAAACCACAGGTGAAGGATACACAATCACTAACCCAGGATTGACCATTTGGAACAAAACACACAATGGCTCACATCAACGGGGTTATACAACAACACTTGACCAAGGAGATATAAAAACATAGGACATAATGACAACTCAACCAAGATTGCAACGAAATTAAGCTTGACTACAAATACCGTTTACACAAGATCCTAATACAAGCAATCTTTTCTTTAAATAGCCAAAAGCATAAACAACTTGCAATTAAAGATTTTCTAGACAATAAGAAAATACTACTATATTAATGCAAAGAATTCAATTTTGTCATTTGTCCAATAAAGTTTAAACAATCACATAAAAATTAATCTCCTAATGTATATGTTCATAATTTATTAACAAACAGATCCGATTAGACTATATCAATAATCTAAATTAAATTAAAAATTAAAATTATATATATATTATAATTACATAATATGTATATTCTTCAAATATAATATTATATAATTATATCACATTAAAATATATGATAAAAAGAAGATTTAAATTTGAAATAATTTTCGTTTCCACTAATTATGAAATAGATTTATTTTTCAAAATAACCTAATTAAAACCACAGCAAATTATATATATATATATATATATATATATATATATATTACTTTTGAACATATTAAAAATTAAACAAATCCGAACTTATAAACTTCGGTGGCCAAGCAAAAGGAAATGCAATGTATAACTGCGATTAAATTTAAATCTGGTAGCTTGCTACCCTAGGGCAGTATGTTGTCGTGCGGTAGCACTGCTACCAAACTTTTATTTTATTTTTTTTAATTTTTTTTTAAATAATCTTAATAGCATATAAACTATAATATCCAATCTCCAATAAAAATTAATAGCATAAAAACTATAATGTACAATTTTCCAATAAAATTTATTTCCCAAGAGTTTAATACAATTTTTTTTTTCCAAAAATAATTAAATAAAACAATTTCCCCTAAACTTAAATAATCCAATAAATTTAATTAATAATTAAATTTATTTTTAAAGTAAATAAACAATTTCACAGGGATGCACTAATATTAAAAAGGACTGCCATAGTCAAATATCGAAAAAAAATCAAACAAGAGGGAATATTTTCCCTAGTAAATTTCATTCCTTCCAAATCTGGCAATTTTCAAGCACAATAAAAATCTTGGAAAAAATTGCCATAATAACTTTTCCCAATTTTCTCAAAATTTAATCTGAAAACACCCAGAAATAACTCCTTTCCATAAACTAGAAATTAAATTCAGTAATGGACTTTAGCCAAGAATCAGACAGGATTTTAGATTTGACAAACATCTTAACACACACATTATTCAAAAAGAAGAAGAAATAGAAATATTTTTTTTAAAACAAACAATCAAAAGAAGCCACCCAACCTGGTATAGCTTTCCTGGAAGAAAATTTGTAGAAAAGAACCAATCCTTTAACAAGCTTCCAAATAAATTTCTCTTCACCTAAATCCCTGACTTGTTTCCTATGTCTCCCTCAAATAAAGACCTATTCCCCTTTTAAACTAAAATTCTAGGTTGCATATATTTTTCACAAAAAACCCTAATATTTAATTTTAGTAATTAAAAATAATTTTATTTTATTTTCTAATTTTCTAACAAAGGATAAGTTAACATGCAATAATTAAAAATCATTTTTTTTTCTTTTCTTTTCTCATGCAAATTAATTAATTTTCTAAATAAAGAAATTAAAGCAATACTTCAATTCTAATTAATTCTTTTATTAATTTATTTATTCTTTTATTTATTTAAAATTCTAGGAAACAATAAATGAAATTAATCTAATTTATTTTTCACTAAAATTTAAATAAAATATATTTCCAATATCATGTAGATTGCAACTTCATTTAATAACTTCCTTTTAATTAATTAAATTTATAGTCTCAATGCATAAAATACATAATTCAAAAATACCAACTATGAGATAACTCCATAAATTTAATTAATTAATTAAATCCACTAAAACACACAAACTGAACAAACCCCAAGCAAAGACTCAGAAAAAGTCAAACGACAATACACGAAGGCCGAACAAACTGACAGGACGACCAACTGACAACACTCACAAGAGTGTAACTGAGTAAAATAGGGTCAACTACTACCCCCTCCACTTCCATCGGACGAATATAAGGCACGCTCAAACCTGTGAAGCTAGGTGGAGATGATACCCCGTACCTACCCGGTACTTGTACCTGGGCTATTCCACATTAATGGTTCCCACTTTTACCAACGAAGGAAATTGGTGAAAGTGGAGAATTTTTTTTTAAGGGGGGTTCGAGCGAAGTGGGGGTGTTCGAATGGACTACCCTTTGGGATTCGAGTGAAGCCCCCACTTCGCTCGAACCCCCTTGTTCGAGCGAAGCACTTTTAATGCTCATTTATGTCATTTTTCAATTATATTGGGGGGGTTCGATCGAACCCCCCTTCATTCAAACCCCCTAAAAATGGGGGGTTCGCTCGAACCCCCCTTCGTTCGAACCCCTTTTTTAACACTTCTCTGAAGCTTTCTACATTTTTTTACAGATTTTTGGCCTTCAAACATCTGGTTGATGTCTCAAATGGAATGATCTTGACAACCCAAAATGTATTATTGTATTCCTCGAAGAAAGCTTTCCAATTACTATAATTTTACTACACATTGAGTTTATTATGAACTTGTTTTTTTAATTTTACGAAACATAGGTTTTTCACCGAACAAAAATTTCTCTATTCAATGCACTGGGAAAAATAGTAAACTAATTCAAAAAAATTCTGAAAAATATCCATGTCCTAGGTATTGATGTCTTCTTTCTAACAAAAAAAATAAAATTGAATTTCAATATATATAGAACAAGTTGTGTGTTCAAACGTACATCTATGTCTAAAATATAATTAGTCGGATTTCAAAACTTAATAAAATGAAAAATATTTAACATATTGCTATCAAACCAACTGCAAGCCCTGGATATTGATGTTACAAACCAAAATTCGAAAGAATTGAGTTTTTATCATTTATAAAAAAAAAAAGTTATGCATTTCGGGAGGCACATCACTCTTAAAAAATGTAGTTTGCTGTAAGAAAAACTACTTTTCTAGGGAGATGAGATTTTTTTTTTTTAAATACTTCAAAAAAATTTGAAAAATATATATATAGAACTTACAGACAAAATGATACAAATCACTAATTTACATCATCTTCAAATTCTTAATAGTTTAAAAGTTATAGTTGTCGGAAGTTGAAGATTATTTTAAAATTGTTCATCTCAGTGTCAAAAGTGGAAAAAAAGTGGGAACCATTATTGTGAGTTCACCCACCTGCAAAATCCTGCATCACCAAACCACATATGCATATATACAATATAGAAAGCATGGCATACACACTGATGTAGGAGAATTGCGACGTTCCCTGTCTCACCAGAATGAGTGAAGGAAAATCATCCCCTTGCATCCAATACACTCACAGACACACAACATATAATTTCACATTGCATAAATAAAGTAAAGTGTCAGTACATAGCAATAATCCTCATAAATCATAAGTACTGAAATACTGCAAATAAATTATGCATCTCATATCCAGATAAAGAATGAAATAATGACATATAAATCTGAATAACACATAATGGTAATGTATCCACTGAAAGTAAATAATAATTAAATATGAGTCTACTAAGTTCAAACGAATAGGGGTACTACACAGTGTGCTTGAATGCATGTGCATTCCCCATTGTAATGTTTTTGCATACTACTGTAGAGTATCATCTTACTGTGGGTAGGTTCCCACCATGGTTTTTCCCTTAACTAGGTTTTGCACGTCAAAAATCTTGGTGTTGTGTGTTGTGATGTTAATTTGCTTATCTGTTTATTGATGCAGTTTACCAGTTTTTGTTTTGGAGTTTAATTTGATGTATCCAATGAACATTGATTCACCCCCCCTCTCAGACTTCCTTCTTGATTATTGTTAACAATTGGTATCAGAGCTAGATCCTCTGGTAGAAGCTTAATCACTTGAGAAGATTCGGGATGGTAGCTCAAGGTATTCTTTTCAAGAAGGACAGTCTGAGGTTTGATGAAAGTAAGTATACTATATGGAAGAGTCGGATGGAGGTGCACTTGAAATATCTTGGATAGGATTATTGGAAGATTACTAAGAATGTCTATGTTGTTCCTTAGAATGGACCATCTACTCCTGATGAGGTTAAGGAAGCATTGCTTAGTGCCCTAACTGATTCTGAGATGACAAATGTTATAGGACTTCAAACCGCACATGAGATCTGGGAGAAGCTTGAGATCCTGTATGAAGGTGATAATCAAGTGAAAGTTGCTAAGTTGCAGAGTTTGAAAAGAAAGTATGAGACATTGAAAATGGGAGATGATGAGAACATGCATTCATACATGGCTAAGGTGAATGAACTTCTCCTTGGTATCTGATGTGTCGGTGGAAAGATTGAGGAAGATGAGATTATTGATAAGGTGTTGAGATCTTTGCCTCCTGCTTATAAACATAAGGTTGTTGTTATTGATGAGATTCAGAGTGTGACTACAGTAACAAGGGATGTGTTGGCTGGAAAACTTGTTGCATTTGAGCTAAGAAAATTTGGAGAATCACATGGAAATTTTGAGACAACATTCAGAGCATCAGCATCTATATCCGGTAAGCAAAAATATGGTCCTGATGAGTGCAAGATATCAATATATGAAAGAGAAATAAGAGAGATAGCAGAGCAAGAAAGAGATCTTGATGAGCTTGAAGCATTGATTGCCCGAAGATTGCCTAAAGGTGTCGGTAAGTATAATAGAAAGTTGCCCTTGAAATTTTTTTCTTGTAATAAGATAGGACATTTTGCTTAGATAGATGCCCGGAAAGAATAGCTAAGTATGAAAAACATGATAAGTTTTATAAGCATGATAGAAATGATAGATATGAGAAGCATGAAAAGTATGATAAGCCTTATAAGTATAACCGGAAGTATAGGAACCAAAAGAACTATTATTATGTTGCAGATGAAGGTATTACAGATGATGTATCAGAAGGAGATGAAGTTGTGTTTATTGACATTAAAGAAGATAGACATGTACCTATTGATTCCACTAGTTGTTTTGTTGAGGAGAAATATTTGGCTGCTAAGTTAGAAGAAAAGGGTGAATGGGTGATTGAAAGCGGTTGTTCACATCATATAATCGGTGATAAAAGCAAATTTGTAAGCATGGAAAAGTATGATGGTGGAATAGTTAGATTTGGAGATGACAAAGCCTATGTAATCCGTGGGAGAGGTTCTATTTATTTTGATGGTAAGCATAACACTGATGATGTCTTGTATGTTGAAGGTTTGAAGCATAATCTTTTGAGTGTTGGATAGATGGTTGATAAGGGTTATGATCTACAATTCAAGGATGGTAAATGCAAGATCTTAAATGCCTCTGATATAGAGATTGCATCTAGGACTAAGACTGAAGGTAACATTTTTCATTTGAATGTTGGTGAGAAAATTTGTTTGATTGCTAAGATAGATGAAAGTTGGTTGTGGCATAGGAGAATGTGTCATGTAAACTTTGATTCATTGATTAAGATCAGTTCTACATAAGTTGTTATATATCTACCTAAGATTGTTAAACTTGTTAATCCAGTATGCAAGGAATGTCAGTTGGGTAAGAAAACAAGGATTTCTTTCAAGAGTAAATAATATACATCTAATGGATTGCTAGATCTTGTGCATACTGACCTATGTGGACCTACAAATATCAAAAGTGTGCAAGGTGATAGATACTTTATGTTTCTAATTGATGATTATTCCAAGAAGATGTGGGTTGTCTTTTTGAAGGAAAAATCAGAAGCATTTGATAAATTCAAGATATTCAAAGTTAAAGTTGAAACTAAGTCCGGATTGAAGCTGAAGTGTCTTAGATATGATAGAGGTGGATAATTTTGTTCTGGTGAATTCAATTTATTATGTGAGATGCATGGAATCAAAAGACAACTATCTGCTCCTAGAACCCCACAGCAAAATGGAGTCGTTGGGAGAAAGAACCGTATTGTTTTGGATGTTGCAAAAGCTATGTTAATTGAAGGAAATGTTCTGAAGGTCTACTGGAGAGAAGCTATTAGAAGTGTTGTTTACACATTCAACAGAGTTCATATCAAAGGTGATACCGATAAGACCCCTTATGAGCTTTGGTTTGGTCATGTTCCTATAGTGAAATATTTCAAAGTTTTTGGTTAAAAATGTTATATCAAGAGAGATGAGGATATTGGAAAGTTTGATGCTAGAAGTGATGAAGGTATCTTTTTGGGGTATTCTACAAGGAGAAAATCCTACCAATGCTATAACAAGAGAGTGAGAAAGATAGTTGAGAGTGCAAATGTAAAGGTGGATGAGAAACTTAGGAAAGAGATCAGAGCTTATGATGATGGTCAACATGTTGCCTTAGCTACTATTCAACCTAAAGAGCCTAAGCAGAATGATCCAGTAGAGATTGTTAATCTGAATGTTGTTGTTTTTGGTGATGATGTGCAGGAGCCTAAGGATTAGAACAAATAAAATACTCCGAGGTATGTTAGATTGAATCATTCTAAGAATCAGATCATTGGTGATAAGAACCAGAATGTGATGACTAGAAGAAGGTTAGTTATAGAAGAAGTATGTTTAATTTTTAAAGTTGAACCTAAAGATGTTTTTGAAGCCTGCAAAGATGAAAACTAGATAAGAGCTATGGAGGAAGAGTTAGATCAGAATGAAAAGAACAACACTTGGGAACTTGTGCCTAGACCTAAGGATAAAAATGTTATTGGTACTAAATGGTTATTCAAAAACAAATTGAATGAAGCCAGTGAAGTAGTCAAAAATAAAGCTAGACTAGTATGCAAAGGGTATTCATAGCAAGAAGGAATTGATTATGAAGAAACCTTTCCTCTGGTTGCTCGAATTAAAGTTGTTAGGTTGTTGCTTTCTTATGTTGCTTATAAGGATTTCAAGGTATATCAGATGGATGTCAAATCTGCATTTTTTAATGGTGATCTAGAGGAAGAGATTTACATTGAGCAACCTGATGGATTTTTACTGTTGGATGATGGAGACATAGTGTGCAAGTTGAAGAAAGCACTTTATGGATTGAAACAAGCTCCTAGAGCCTGGTATGCTAGATTAGACAAATACTTGTTGAAATTGGGATTTACTAAAGGTGCTACTGACAATAATTTGTACTTTAAGATTGAAAATGATAACATTTTGATTGTTGAAGTCTTTGTTGGTGACATTATTTTTGGTGGTGATGATGATATGAGTATGAAGTTTGTCAATGATATGCAGAAATAATTTGAGATGTCTATGATTGGTGAGATGAAATTTTTCTTAGGTTTGCAGATTGCACAGACAGAAAAAGGTATCTTTATATCTCAAACGAAGCATGTGAAGGAACTATTGAAGAAGTTTGGATTGGATGACTCCAAATCGGTTGGAACTCCTATGGTGACTGGTTGTAAATTATCCAAAAATGATGGATCTCCTAAAGCTAATCAAAGTTTGTACAGATCGATGGTTGGTGGACTAATATATCTTACTCAGACTAGGCCTGACATTATGCATGATGTGTGTATGGCTGCTAGATATCAAGTTGATCCAAAGGAGAGTCATGTCACTTCTTTTAAGAGGATATTCATATATCTAAAAGGAACTATAGATTATGGTTTATGGTATCTAAATAATGATGATTTCATGTGTGTCTACACTGATACAAATTGGGCTGGTGATGTTGATGACCAATAAAAAACTATCGGTGGAGCATTCTTTTTAGGTAAGAATTTGGTTTCATGGGCTAGTAAAAAACAAGATTCAATATATTTATCTACTGCTAAAGCTGAGTACATTGTTACTGCTAGTAATTGCACTCAGATAGTTTGGATGAAGCAAATATTGAAAGATATCAAAGTTATTCATGATGAGCCTATTGTCATTTATATGTGATAATTCTAGTGCTATAAACATGTCAAAGAATCCGCTGCAACATTAAAAGACTATGCATATATCAATCAAATACAATTACTTGAGAGAGCAAGTTAGTGAGGAGAAGGTGAAGATGGAGTATGTATCTACAAAGGAACAAATTGCTGATATTTTCACTAAGCCTTTGCTTGTAGATACATTTGTCTATTTGAGAGACAAGTTAGGGATATCCACCCCTCCTGATGAGAACTAGATGCATTGAGTTGCATTGATCCGGTGAATTTCAATGCCTTATTCTTTTATTTGGATTGGTGTGTTGATGTTGCTCCTCTGCTGGAGTAGTCTGTTCAATTGGTTGTGTGTCCTAGGGGGAAAGAGACTCATGTTGATGTTTTGGGAGAGAGTTTGGTTTTCTATTTTGGAGATCTTTGGCATTGTTGTGAAAGGGGGAGAGAGAGATCATGTGAAAAACTGCACTATCTGTCTTGATCTTAGGGGGAGTTTGTTGGTAATATCTTCTTTCTTTGCATTGACTATTTTTCACATTCATATGTTGCCATCACTGCCAAAGGGGGAGATTGTTGGAGTTATTGGATATAGTTGTTCATTTCTACTACTAGGATATGTTGTTGTCATTGATATCAACATATTCCTATGATTTATTCTGGTGAGTTTGGGGAGATTTTCTAATCCATTTTGTAGTTTGGTTTTGTTGATCACTATTTTGCAGAGACCGGTATTTCCTCTAGTATATTCCGGTGTGATTAGATCTTGTGCTGAAACTTTTGGATATTGTCTTGGATGGTCTTTTGTATCTTCCTTTCACATGGTTCGTGATTTGGTGCTTCACAAGTTATCTTTCTTTGTGACAGTTGTTGATTGGTTGTGTTCTTGAGCTTCTAGATCTTGACCAATGAAAATTTGAAAAGATGTGTTGGTGAAACTATTCCAGATGATTCTAACATGCATGTTGGTGTTTCCTAGTCATTTCCTATTTGTTTTGGTGATCCGCATTGAACGTTGTGTTATTTTTTGATAATTTCTATGAACCGGTGATGATTTTTGTGTTATGTGGTATTTTTGGTGGTGTAGCATGTTGTGGTTGATCTTGGCATGATTTTCGATGAATATGATCATTTGGGAATTTGAATTAGGTCCATTATATGTAATTTAAATCATTATATTGATCTTATGTTGACCTCATATCGTGTAAAGTAATTTTTGTAATTGTGAGTTGAGGGTTGAGGGTTTAGCCGACCTTGTTATCAAGGTTGATGATTTGTATATATAGATGAGATATTCATGTAATTTAGGTATTGATATAGTGTCTGTATTATCAGAGAGAGGTGAATGTGCAAATAAGAGATTTATCATTCAATGAAGTATTGAGGTGAGATTGGTGTTGCAAATCAGACAATGGTGCTTAACCGAAACTGTCATCAGGCATTTGTAGATGCTATCATTGCAGTTCACTTCTTCTAGATTGTAGTCCAAAACATAGTGTAAGTCAGGGAGACTTCCTTGAGGTTTTTAGCCTTCCGAGTAAACATCTTTTGAGAAGTGATCTCTAAGTAGTGTGCCTAAATGCATGTGCATTCTCCATTGTAATATTTTCACATACTACTGCAGAGTATCATCTTACTGTGGATAGGTTCCCGCCGTGGTTTTTCCTTAACCGGGTTTTCCACATCAAAAATTTGAGTGTTGTGTTGTTAATTTTCTTATCTGTTTATTCATGTAGTTTACCAATTTTTGTTTTGGAGTTTAATTTGTTGTATCCAGTGAAAACTGATTCACCCCCTCCCCCCCCTCAAAGTCTTCCTTCTTGATTGTTGCTAACACCAATGTCCTTCAAAGTCTACTTCATCCATAAGATCTATGTGCAACATGAAGATGTTGCAATGTATTATATTTATGTTGTAGATAGAGACAAAAAATCTTGCTTCTTACTCGACCAAGCAACCAACCAGGAGCCAAGAAAGAATGCTCCCCCACTTGTAATTTTTTTGTCATCAACACTTCTGGCCCACTCCGCATTTGTATAAGATATCAGGTAAAATATGAGCTCCTCTGATACCACAAATGAAACTCTTATGTGCCTTTAAGATATCTTAAAATCCTTTTTACTACCACAACTTGTGATTATTTTGGTTCTTGCTAAAATCCGGCTGCCAAATATACTGCATACATGATATTCAGTCAAATATAAAAGTCCTTCAATAATTGAACTATGCTGACTTGCAGACTTAGGAGATTTATCATCCTTGGTTAATTTACATATGGTGGTTATAGATGTACACACCGGTTTGAAGTGTTGGGAAAAATGGTGTCTTATCCTTACATTTACATGAAGTTACCATTTATAATAAGTTTTCATTTGAGCATATGAAATGGTGCGAAATTCTCCCCAAAGCTTCTGGTTTACTAGATAAGCATTCTGGTAAAGTTACATCGCAAGATCACTGCTAGTTTTGAAGATATTAAAGTTTTCATTTTGGAGGGGTGCAATGAAAGGTTTTTAATTTAATTTTGAGGTCTTTAGAGGCCCTGAAATGCCTTGAAAGTGTGTGTAAGTGGCGTAGAACTTATGAGGCAATAGAGCACTTCATGAGTTGTCTGGTGCTTCAAACGATTCTTCAATAGGACACACAGTTCTCAAGTTATAGCCTCTAGAAGTTTGTACTCCTCAAATAGAAAATAGTAAATACATCGAACACATAAATGAGTTGTAAAAGGGAGGGCCACGTGTTGATTTGTGTTTAAACACATCATAGGGAATCTAGAAGGGAGATAAGGTTGGCTACACCTTATTAGGTGGTTTTAGCCCATGGTTTTGTAATACCGTTTGACGGTTTCTTATATTGTATCTCCTATATATGAGGTGCATGAAATAGAGGTTATGTGTAAGAGTCTTATGGTGATTCAGTTACCTTTGAGTCTCTGATTAGTGGTATTCCTACGAAGATCTTTCTCTGCAAGTATATTGTAATCTATTATTGATTGTTGAATAATATATTGAGTTTCTTTTGGAGTGTGGGGTTTTTCTCCCGAAAGGGTTCTCCTCAAGTAAATCATTGTGTGTATGGTATGCATGTTATTGTGTTTATTTTTGTTAATTTTCTATAACTATTGTAATGATCTGAAAAAAAAATTACATTATTCTCCTCTCAAGGTTAGTGTAGGAAGTTGTTCCACTACTTAACTTCCTTACTGATCATCTTTGGTTTCATTTGTGGGTTGTTGGGTTTTTGAAAAAATCCATATTTGAGTGGGAGCTTGTGCAAAAGACACTTTTTATCTTGTTGCAGTTTTTTTCAGATGGCAAGTTCGTGAGAGAGAATAGAGATGGAGAAATTTAACGATAGTAATTTTTAAATATGGAAGCTGAAGATGGAAGATCTGCTAATAGATCGAGATATGTGGGATGTTGTTGATGCGAATGTTTCAAGACTTGCAAATCCTACTGCGGTTCTTAGTATGATGTTATGGATCGAAAAGCTAAGGGTCTAATTAGATTGTGCCTAACAGACTATGTTCTAATCCATGTCCACAAAGAGAACATTGCAAAGAAGTTATGGGCTAAGCTTGGTGAGATGTATCAAGCTGACTCTTTATTAAATCAGATTTTCTTAAGGAAGAAATTATATTCCTTGAAGATGGAAGAAGATGGACGAATTGCAGATCACCAGGAAGTATTTAATATGTTGGTGGCTCAATTGGTATCTAATGGTGTTAAAATGGACAAAGAGGAGAAATGTCAGATCTTGCTTTGTTCTTTGCCTGATTCATGGGATTCTCTTGTTATGGCTATCGGTAGTACTTTTCTTATTTTCAAGTCTGAAGATGTGGTGGGTTCCCTACTTGGTGAAGATATATGAAGGAAGGTATCCATCAATTCGAAGGAAGCCCTAACTATTTGTGGAAGACCTAAAGAAAAAGGCAAGAAGAATGAGAAGCGTAATAAGTCCAAATCCAAAGGGAGATCCAAATCTCCTAAAAAGTCCAAAGTCATATGTTGGAATTGTTGTAAACCAGGTCACATCCGTAAGGACTGCAAAGAAGAAAAAGAAGAAGTTTGGTTATGATTCTTAGTTTGAGAAGGAAGATGGTAATGCATTCATTGCAGCTTTGGCTACTCATGCAGGTAATGATGCATGGTTAATTGAGTCAGGTGCATCTTTTCATATGACTTCTAATAAAGATTTTTTTTCTAAGTATGAAGAATTTAATGGAGGCAAGGTGTATTTGAGTGATGATTCACATTTAGACATTGTTGGTCAAGGTAAAGTTAGGATCAAGTTTCTTGATTGTTAAATAAAAAGGATTAGTGGTGTGATGCATATCCCTGGTTTAAAACAAAATTTATTATCTATGAACAAACTAATTGATGTGGGTGTGTAGGTAGTCCTTTCTGATGCAGGATTTAAGATGATTAAGGGTGCTAAGGTGATTACTAGAAGTGTCAGATTCAGTACTTTCTATAAGGTAGAGATATACAGTGTTGAGTGTAATAGCATTTCTATAAAAAGTAAATCTGTGGATACTCTATCGGAAGATTTGAGGGTTTCACCTTTAGTGGATGGACATAGCTTTTGGGTACCTAAGGGTTCTCTTTCTTCTGAAGCAAAGTTACCTATAGAGAAGACTATGTTATGGCACCAGAGACTTGACCACATTGGAGAAAAGGGTCTAAGGACCTTGAAAAATAAAAAAATTGTTGAATGTTTGAATGATTGTAATCTTTACTTTTATTTATGTAAGCATTTCTATTATGGAAAACAAAACCACATTCTGTTTTACTCGAGTTCTCATAAATCTTGTGATGTTTTGGATCTTATTCATTCTGATGTGTTTGGTCCTGTAGATATTCCTTCGATTGGAAAATCCATATATTATGTTTTATTTATTGATGATTTTAGTAGAAGGACATGGCTATACTTTATAAAGAGTAAATATGAAGTTTTTAGTCATTTTAAAGAATTTAAAGCAATGGTTGAGTTGCTCTAATGATTTTGATAGATTCTGTAAAGATTGTGGTATTAACAAACAAAAGACAGCTCTGTATTCTCCACAGTAGAATGGAGTTGTTGAAAGAATGAACAGGATATTGATAGAGAAGGCTAGGAGTATGTTGAGTGGTGTCGGTTTAGAACAAAAGTTTTGGGTTGAAGTTGTTGCCATTGCTTGCTACCTGATTAACATGTCTCCTACATCAACTCTTGTTGATAAAACACCTATGGAAGCATGGTCAGGTCACAGACCTTCATTTAGACATCTTAGAGTTTTTGGTTGTGAGGCATATGCACATGTTCCAAAGGAGAAGTGAACAAAGTTGGAGAACAAGGCTGTGAAATGTATCTTCATTGGTTACAATTATGGTGTGAAAGGATAGAAGCTTTGGGATCCTATTGCACAAAAGGTAATTCATAGTAGAAGTGTTATTTTTAGAGAAGTTAAGTCTCCTTCTACTACATTGCAGCCAGAATAGACTAAATAGAAATATGTGATTCAATTCCCTTCTACACCTGAAAGAGTTGAATCGAGACCACTTGATAAGCAAGAAGTTGAAGAGAGCTCATCTAGCTCTAAATCTTTATAAGAGGAGGAAGAACCTCCAACTCATCTTGTTAGAAGGTCTACAAGACATAGACAACCACCTAAAAAGTATTTACCTGATGATTGGAGATGTATTTTTTCTTTAAATACTAATATGGAAGAACCTGGATCTGTAGAAGAGGCATTAGGTTTCAATGATACAGAATCCTGGAAGATTTCTATGGAAGAAGAAAGTAGCTTTGAAAAAGAATAATACATGGGATCTTGTACCATTTCTTGAAGGATGGAAGCCTATTGGTTATAAATGGGTGTTCAAGAAAAAGATTGGTTTAGATGGAAGCATTGAGAAGTATAAAGCAAGGTTGGTTGTAAAAGGCTACTCTCAGATAGAGGGTGTTTATTATGGTGAGATATTTTCTCCTGTTACAAAAATGACATCCATTAGATTTTTTCTTTCTATTGTTGTTGCTTATGATCTAGAGTTTGAGAAAATGGATGTGAAAACTGCTTTCCTTCATGGTGATTTGGAGGAGGATATTTATATGACACAGCCGAAGCACTATATGGTGAAAGGTAAAAGTAATTTCGTCTATAAATTAAAGAAATCTTTGTATAGCCTCAAACAAAGTCCTAGGACGTGGTACCATAAATTTGATACATATGTGTTGAGTTTTGAATTTTAGCACTCTAAATCAGATCACTGTGTTCATTATAAATCCAATGGTGATCATTTCCTATAAATTGCATTGTATGTTGATGATATGTTATACATTGGTAAAGGGAAAGGTATGATTTCAGAACTAAAGTCTCAGCTTGTTGCTAAATTTGAAATGAAAGATCTTTGTGTTGCAAAGAACATTCTTGGGATGGAAATTAGAAGAGACGGAGTGAACAAAAATGTAATGCCCCTACCCTAGTCAGCCTTGTAAAACCCATTTGACTTTGGTTGACTTCCTATGTGGCATTCTTGAATGGTTGGTTAACCGTGATGCAATGTTGTAGATTAGATAATATAAATAATTGTGCATACCTATTATTGTTCTTTTGCATCTATTCTTGTGTAAATGTAATTGTTTCCTAATTCTTGTTATAAATATCAAGCTAACGCCTTCATTGAATATGTATATATATATGTATGCTTGCATGATTCATGGGTGCAGGAGATTGCAGGTACAACACTGCCTAGGGCGAGGTTCATCTCCTTCGGGATTCGCAGGGTTGAGTATACCCCCTTCATCCTTAGAATTCGGTTTTGGAGGTCATAAAACTCTCGTCTTGCCTTAGCCATGGTCAGGTGAGCGTCGTGTGTGGTCCGTAGGGTTTTCTTTTTGTTTGGGTTGCATGTCGTGTGAGTAGTGGACTTTCTTGGTTTGTGTGCCAAGCGTGTGGGGAATGGAGTATTTTAGCTTGAGAATTTAAACTGAATTAATGAGTTCATTTACGAATTAGTAGTTGAGGAATTTAAAATAAATAGGTTTCCTTCATAAGATCAGTCATTTATTTAAAAGGATCGCTTTATTATGTGTAGCGAGTTTAATTTAATAGTTAATTTTAAGTAACGAGTTTAATTAGTTTATGCATTTTTTTTTTAAAGGGAAACATTTAAAGTTATTTGAAATATAATTAATTTAACCACTTTTGTATTTTGGAAAAGAAAGGGTAAATTTTATTATTTAGAGAAAATTATTTTTAATTTGTAAAGTTGATATAATATAAAAGATTAATTTTTGGAAATTTAAATTAATCTAAATGCTTTACCCTGGTCAATAGTTTTGAAATATAATGTAGGCCTAAATTAATATTGAGAAATTAAAATTTAAAACTAAATAAGAGATAGAAGCATTTTAATTTTAATTAGAAAAGCGAGTTAGATTTATTGAATAGTGGAGAAGAATGATTTTCATTTTCATTTTTTATTTAAAAAAAAATGCTTAAATTCGAAATTTGATATTAGGTCAAAAAGGGGGGGGTTCCCATTTTAACCTAGTTTTTAAAAAACTAATTTGGGGGGGATGGGAAAATGTTTTGGAAAAAAAAAAGAAAGGAGAAGAAAAGAAGAAAATACTAGGATGGGTTTTTTTTTAGGAAAGAAGGGAAGAAATGGAGATTTTCTTGCAGGGAGTTGGAGCTCGTCTTCGAAATCTTGCCCGGAAATGCGATAAAGGTAGGATTCGAATGCACCTTTTGTTTCCTTTTAAAATTTTGGGTATATCTTTGAAATTCGTTCTTGAAGATTTCTTACTCCAAATCTCCATGATTGTTGTTAAACTATAGATTTCAGTTTTGGAAAAATGGGTTGTTCTTTGGTCAAAAAAAAAATTGGTTTTAATGGATTATGTGTTTTAGACTAGCTGAGAAAATAATTTCCCATACAGTTGTTTTCAACAAACTAGAAAATATTTGTGACTGTGATAAAAGGGTATGGGGTTTTTACGTTTTTTTATCATTTCATTTAGTTTTATTCAATTTTTTTTTATAAAGTCGAAACTGGGAGAAAATATATATATATACAAAAAATATAAACAAAAAAAAGGAAAAAAAAATGGGGTTTTTCGGGGGGGGAGCCGAAGCTCTACCCAGTCCCCCGCTCCACTGCGTGTGGGTGCCGAAGGGGCTGCCGACCCCATCGCGGCTGCAACAACCCCCGACTCCACAAAGTGGAGGCCGAAGGGGCTGCGACCCCCACGGCGGCCGCAGTAACCCTCGGCTCCACTATGTGTTGAGGCTGAGGGGCTGCGCCCATCGTGGCGGCCGCAGGCCCAACGGCTAGGGCAAGGCCGACCTAAGCTTTGCCGCCCTAGGGTTTGGCTACCTTCTTTTTTATTTTTTTTATTTTTTCTTTTATTGTTTGAAATTTAGTTTTGGTAAAATAAATAAACAAAATTTAAATAATAATAAATATATATGAAGCAATATGTTTTATTATTATTAAAATTTGTTGGGAGATCCAAATACTATTAAGTAATAATCAATAACAATGGGATAAAATTTGTATTAAAATATATGCTAAATTAGATAGTATCTACTTAGTATATATCATTGATTATATATTCATCATTGGCCCCATTGTAGCGAGAATTTTCATTTGAATTATCAATCGTTGTAATAAGGTTACTTTTTTTTTAGTTGGTGAATACAGGAATTTAAATATACACTATTAAATAAATCGAATGGTGAATTCTTCCTTAAAAGGTAGGCTAGGGAACTTAAATTCGTTGGGAGATGTCTTCCCATTTCCTTGTTATCATGTTTAATGTATTTCGTTCCTTTCTATAAAAGGGTAAATTTTGTGTTGCTAGATGGGGACTAGATTATTGTTGTAAAACCAACTTGTCATTAGTGTTTATCTAAGGATTAAATAATCTGTTTAGATGCTTAAGCCAACTTGAGAAAAGATTGTATTTACCCGTTAACGCTTGAGCATGGCTTAATATTTTGGTAACCGTTATGTCTATAATAATAGCACGTCCTTGATAGGTATGTTGGGTCCCTGTCGTCTGGTTGTTTTTGTCTGGTCACAGTCGGTCAAGTCTCCATTTAGGATACCGACAGTTAAGAAATCCTTGTTGTTGCTTTGATGTATTTAGTAGGATCCGCTTCAAAAGGGATCATTATGTAATTATCGACCGAGGTGTCTATTGTATATTGGTTGTGTTCGCCTAAGTGGCAAAGATGTAAAAGACATGTAAATTATGTATTCCTAATGATATTAAATGCCAAAGGGGTCTTGCAATTGAGCAGACCCGGAGATGTAGCCCTTTACGGGTGAACTCCGAGATCATATCCATGTTATGCGATGCCTTGTCTCTTTTATTTCATACTTTAAGTTATCATGTATGGTTGCTTTTCATAAGTGTATAATGGGAATTTAACGAAGCTAAATCAAAGTGCATAAAATTTAGTCATCTTGATAAATGTAGTAATCAGGTTCATAAAACATTGTAATTATGATTATGGAAAAGTATTTTGTTTATGTTAATTAAAAGAAGTAATAGTGGAAAGAATCTCGCTAGGTTACCATTATTGTTTTAGCTTGATATAAGTTGGTAAATTGAACGAATGTGAATGGGTAACAATGATAGAATTAATGTCGTAATTTCTAAATTGAAATCTAATGGATGAACTTCATATGGGTATTTACTTTTTTTTATCTTAGTAAATGAACACCGTCCTGTTAGATATATGTCACTATATTGGATGAATTTATTTAGTTATTTACGTTTTAATCTAAACAAATAATCCTTACCAGATTAATTTGATAATTGGGTGAACTCAACTAGTTATCCATATTATAACCCTAATAAATGAATTTCTTTATGATTAGCTAAAATTGAACTGAAAAGGGAAGGATTCATTTAGTTGTTTATATCTTAAGCTTAGCAAATGTATCTCTTCATATTAGCTTTATTTTAACTAAAAAGAGTGACACACATTAAGTTAGTTATATTTTAATCCTAATCGAAGAACATCACTATGTACTTATATTTTTAATCCTAAAAGAATGAATATCATCTTGCTAACCATATTTTAATAAAAGGGATTAACTCATGTGGTCCTAGTACATTTTCACCTTAATGAATTGAGCACCATCTATTAACATTATTTTAACTTCAAGGAAAGAACTCTATGGCTACTTACATTATATCCTCCATAAACGAATTACGATCCATTAGTTGGTTTTGCTTAAAATCAAATGAAGGAACCTCGTTTTATTATTTGTAGCTTAATCCTAAATGAATGAACCTCATCTTAATAGCCATACTTTTAATTATAAAGGATGATATCATTTGTGGGTGGTTACCTTTAACCCAAAAGAATGAACTTCGTTATATTAGTCGCATTGTATCTTAATGGGTGGACTCTTAAGTTAATTATGTTTTAAAGTGCATTGAGTAAATAACCTCATGATAGCCTCCTATCCTTTCAAAATAATTGAACGCGTCCTAAAATTCTAAGATGTCAATTTATCGAACAAAATATATATCCATGTCTTTAGTATTAACATGTAATTAAGATATCCAGCTTAATTGGATCAATTGTCGGGAGTTGAGTTAGGTGTAAGGATACGTAATCACGTTGGGAAACTCCTTAGGTTCATTTAGTCTTCCGTTGTGTTATCCAAGTTTTCAGATAACTCCAAATTACCTTAATGTTGTAACTTATTATTAACACTCATAAGTATTATTATATAAAAAAAAATATTTACACTCTATTTGAGTGTTTTAGCTTAATCCCTTCGGGGTTTCCTAGCGGGGCATTACATTTGGTATCAGAGCCAAGTTGCAACATAGGGATCTCTGGTTTCGCTTGTGCCCTTAGTTGGTGTGTGTGTGTGTGTCTACCTTATGTTGTATGTTTGTCCTCCTTGATGTGAGGGTGTGATTGAACAAACCCTACTTGAGTGTAACGCGTGTGTTCACACCTTGTTTTCACCTTCTTGATGTGGGTGTTTTGGGAATGATTTTAGGTGTTTTGCCTGCCTATTGAGGTCTTGGTCTGCGATTTCTCTTACTTTGAAAGAGAGTCGTATGTACCTTCATTCTTGAATTGACTTACTCATTTGACTAAATCCGTCTGGGATGGTTGGTATTATCTTGAATCAAAAAGTACGATATGTGCTTGTCATGGTTATGACCTATCTTAGTGAAGACCACTAGAAGAACTAGTATGGAAAAAAAAAAAAATTAAATGCTTATTTTGTGGTAAATTAAATGACTATCACCCTTCCTCCTCTCTCTCACTAGAGATTAAAATGTTTGTGATATTGGTAATTATCTCTTATTTAAGTTTTTCTTATTGCAAGAGAAAGGATGATATTTCTTGATCCCTTGTGTGAGCCTTATCATGCTTATGTGTTTTCAGATTATAAAAGGGGTTTGGTTTGAAAATTAAATAGTGATTATTGAGAGAAAATTGTATGTTTACGTTAAGGATTCTCCATGTGCTTTGTAGGAGTAATACAATTAAATTCTATCTTAAGTAAGGTGCATTAATAGGTGCATAGTTGATCTTGTGAAAATTGCTTAGTTGTGAAAGAAGTACTAAAAGAGAACATGTTATAGTAGCTTCAAGAGTGTATTGATGTGTTCCACAAAAGATTGTTTTATGTGCTTATTCAAACTAGTTTGATTTAGGATCTATTTTAGTAATGCACCTTTTAACTTGCTTTGGATATGGATAATTGTCTTATTATGTTTAGAAAAGAGTAAATGAAAGACTTGTTAATTTGTATGCATTAAATGTGTAATATCTAGTAGATAGCTCTTCATTTACCTTCTTGTCGTATTATAAATTTTTAATTTTAGATTTGATTTATTATTGTATTGTATTACGAATAGTGATTGCTCTCAAGAAGACTTGTATTACAAAAAAAATTGGTTGACTTGAATTCTTGTTCGGAAACTAGAACATTATATTGCAACAATAATAATTAGAAATGTCAAGTTAGGTTGCTTTGGCACCCTCCTAAAAGATAGCGAAATGAAAACCGTGCAACTAAAATGATAGACTTATATCTAAGCATATAGTGTGATCTTGTAGGTCTTGTGTATTCGTAGGAAATAGATGATTTTCCAACTCTTTTCCTCCTCTTGCCTAAATTATAGGATTTGTTGTTTTGAAATATTATTAAGAATGCAGTGATTAAGAAGAATTTTTATAATGCATATAAAATTGAATGTGCTTTTGGCCTCTAATTGAAAAAAAAAAGTAAAAAAGTTCCTCGCCTTGGAGAAGAAAATTGCATAGTTAGTAATGTGAATGAAAATGCTTAATAGAATTTGAGAAAGATATCAGAATGATCAGGTGTAAAGCATAATTAAAACTTCCCTTAAGTAGATGTTAGCGTAGTGTAAAGTACTCCCCGTAAATGTGACTAAACTAGTAATGGTGCTATTCCTTGTGTGTTGTAAGAAACTCGTACTTGCTATGTGTGCCCATGGGATGATGAAGTAATCAACCATGGAGGATATGTTTGCTTATGAGTATGGGAAACCATACCTATTTATGTGATGATGCATATTTGTTCAATTACTGAGTGCCAACCCACGGGTTGTTGATAAGTCAGTATGTGAAGGGGTAGTATTAAGAGTCACCATTCCTTGAATAGCATGAACAGCATACGAGTAATGTCGACGCGAAGCGACTTTAGCTTCCCTATCTCGAGGAAAAATATAGTTATATAATGAAACTATATTATAGGTGTACTCAATACTTTCCCTTATGATGAATCGATTTATGAGGTTCATGTGTGCCAGCCTAATTCCTACCCTTTATTTTTGAGCATATAGATGACAGTTCTTGAGCATATTGATGTATTTTATTGGAGCATCTTTTGCCTTGTCTTCATGAGAGGCGTGTTATTCTCTTACATGAGTTGCCAATTGACCAGTGTTGGTAGACTTGTGGGTGGACCTTAGCCATGTATACCTCTGGCTTATGACGAGTATCCTGAGAGGAACATCACTATGCAGGGTGTGACCGACGCGTTCCTTATCCGCGAGGTACACTGCCATGCGGGATACGTCCATTGCGTGCCCTGTCCGCCTGGAGTATTGTCATGTCGTGTTGAGACACGATGCGGAGCGTAGTAGACATTGCCATGCGGCCTACCAATAGGTATAGGGTAGAGCCATGCCACGTGATGACGTGATGCGGGGTGATGTCGAGGTGCACACTGCCATGCCATGCAGATGTGTGACTAGGCCACACCACATGATGAGCTACTATGATAGCTAGATGATTATTCCTTCCTTCCTCGTTGGTGGCTAGCCGCTAGTCACGTAGTGATGTAATGTGCACTTATGATTTTCTTTTATTTATTTATTTATTTCCTTGTGGGCCAGCAATTTATTTTATTTTGACCTTGACAGTTTAGCCATGATCTTGCAATCTTGATCTTACTTGATTTGATGTTGCAATTCCAGAATTATTTATTGCCTTACTATTGGAATTGATGATTATTATCTTTATTCTTCTATACTTTGGTAGCTAAATCGGTTTATCCTTATTGTTTTCATATGCTGGTCTTGTGTTGCAATGTGAATTCCTCTCCAAGAACATAGGAGACGGTCTTGGATGAGTGTATATGAGGAAGTAGATGTAGGGAACCTTGAGGATGGGGGTATGTGAGGTTGTGAGGTAGCTAGGATCCACTACCTACCTATGAGTGGTGACTATCTCTTAGAGGCTAAACACCTTACACAACAAGGATTGTTCACAAGGGTTTTGTATGGAAGGTAGCACCGCTATGGTGTACCCTAGCACCATCAATCCCTTGAGTGAGATGTTGGATATTGATGATCATGTATTTGTTCTGAGAGTAGGCATAGAGATGTTGATCATATATGTTACCTTTGACCGAGCATTAGACATGCTCACATGTGGCCTTTTATGTTGTGCAAACCAGTCTTGTGGATGGTTATTATGTGTAATCATGGATTTAAATGGTATTAACTTGCCACTATGTTATGGGACATAGTCATTGGAAAAGTTATTATATGTTTGGAAAGTGTAAACAATTGAGTTATCTACATTGCTCCTAGTTATGGAAATGTTAACTTGGTTGTAGAAATTGATGTTTGAAGCCAGTCCTATACGATAAATTGTTGTTAAAGGAGGTATGGGGGAAAGAATTTAATCTTGATGGCATGTTTTCTTGTCATGTTTGATAGGAGATTTTGGTAACTGTTGACTATATCTTGTAATGCAATAAATTGATGTAATGAAAGGAAGGAAAAAATTCTCGTTTTTCTAGTATGATTGTGTGTAAATTCTAGAATATTTTAAGAAGTGTATGAATTTAGATGCATTCTGCTAAGGGATAATGACATTCGTAGAGGATTTATAAATAATGTTTTAAAATGTTGACAAAATAGTTGTTTGTGCAAATTGATAATTGTTAATTGAGTTTAAGGGCTAATATGTGTTGCATGACTTCTGCTTAGCCTTGTGACTTCCAAGAGTAAGTCGGAGCCTAGGGGGGGAGAATGTAATGCCCCTACCCTAGTCGGCCTTGTAAAACCCATTTGACCTTGGTTGACTTCCTATGTGGCATTCTTGAATGGTTGGTTAACCATGATGTAATGTTGTAGATTAGATAATATAATTAATTGTGCATACCTATTATTGTGCTTTTGCATCGATTCTTGTGTAAATGTAATTGTTTCCTAATTCTTGTTATAAATCTCGAGTTAACGCCTTCATTGAATATGTATATATATGTATGCTTGCATGATTCATGGGTGCAGGAGATTGCAGGTACAACACTGCCTAGGGCGAGGTTCATCTCCTTCGGGATTCGCAGGGTTGAGTATACCTCCTTCATCCTTAGAATTCAGATTTGGGGGTCATAAAACTCTCGTCTTGCCTTAGCCATGGTCAGGTGAGCATCGTGTGTGGTCCGTAGGGTTTTCTTTTCGTTTGGGTTGCGTGTCACGTGAGTAGTGGACTTTCTTGGTTTGTGTGCCAAGCGTGTGAGGAATGGAGTATTTTAGCTTGAGAATTTAAATTGAATTAATGTGTTCATTTACAAATTCGTAGTTGAGGAATTTAAAATAAATAGGTTTCCTTCATAAGATCAGTCATTTATTTAAAAGGATCGCTTTATTATGTGTAGCAAGTTTAATTTAATAGTTAATTTTAAGTAACGAATTTTATTAGTTTATGCGTTTTCTTTTTTAAAGGGAAACATTTAAAGTTATTTGAAATATAATTAATTTAACCACTTTTGCATTTTGCAAAAGAAAGGGTAAATCTTATTATTTAGAGAAAATTATTTTTAATTTGTAAAGTTGATATAGTATAAAAGATTAATTTTTGGAAATTTAAATTAATCTAAATGCTTTACCCTGGTCAATAGTTTTGAAATATAATGTAGGCCTAAATTAATATTGAGAAATTAAAATTTAAAACTAAATAAGAGATAGAAGCATTTTAATTTTAATTAGAAAAGCGAGTTAGATTTATTGAATAGTGGAGAAGAATGATTTTCATTTTCATTTTTTATTTAAAAAAAAATGCTTAAATTCGAAATTTGATATTAGGTCAAAAAGGGGGGGGTTCCCATTTTAACCTAGCTTTTAAAAAAATAATTTGGGGGGATGGGAAAATTTTTTGGAAAAAAAAAAAGAAAGGAGAAGAAAAGAAGAAAATACTGGGATGGGTTTTTTTTTAGGAAAGAAGGGAAGAAATGGAGATTTTCTTGCAGGGAGTTGGAGCTCGTCTTCGAAATCTTGCCCGGAAATGCGATAAAGGTAGGATTCGAATGCACCTTTTATTTCCTTTTAAAATTTTGGGTATATCTTTGAAATTTGTTCTTGAAGATTTCTTACTCCAAATCTCCATGATTGTTGTTAAACTATAGATTTCAGTTTTGGAAAAATGGGTTGTTCTTTGGTAAAAAAAAAAATTGGTTTTAATGGATTGTGTGATTTAGACTAGCTGAGAAAATAATTTCCCATACAGTTGTTTTGAACAAACTGGAAAATATTTGTGACTGTGATAAAAGGGTATGGGGTTTTTACATTTTTTTATCATTTCGTTTAGTTTTATTCAAAAAAAATTTATAAAGTCGAAACTGGGAAAAAATATATATATATACAAAAACTATAAAAAAAAAAAAAAGGAAAAAAAAATGGGGTTTTTCGGGGGGGAGCCGAAGCTCTACCCAGTCCCCCGCTCCACTACATGTGGGTGCCGAAGGGGCTGCCGACCCCATGGCGGCCGCAACAACCCCCGGCTCCACAAAGTGGAGGCCGAAGGGGTTGCGACCACCACGGCGGCCGCAGTAACCCTCAGCTCCACTATGTGTGGAGGCCGAGGGGCTACGTCCGTTGTGGCGGCCACAGGCCCAGCGGCTAGGGCAAGGTCGACCTAGGGTTTGCCACCCTAAGGTTTGGCCACCTTCTTTTTTATTTTTTTTTATTTTTCTTTTATTGTTTTAAATTTAGTTTTGGTAAAATAAATAAACAAAATTTAAATAATAATAAATATATATGAAGCAATATATTTTATTATTATTAAAATTTGTTGGGAGATCCAAATACTATTAAGTAATAATCAATAACAATGGGATAAAATTTGTATTAAAATATATGCTAAATTAGATAGTATCTACTTAGTATAGATCATTGATTATATATTCATCATTGGCCCCATTGTAGCGAGAATTTTCATTTGAATTATCAATCGTTGTAATAAGGTTACTTTTTTTTTAGTTGGTGAATACAGGAATTTAAATATATGCTATTAAATAAATCGAATGGCGAATTCTTCCTTAAAAGGTAGGCTAGGGAGCTTAAATTCGTTGGGAGATGTCTTCCCATTTCCTTGTTATCATGTTTAATGTATTTCGTTCCTTTCTATAAAAGGGTAAATTTTGTGTTGCTAGATGGGGACTAGATTATTGTTGTAAAACCAACTTGTCATTAGTGTTTATCTAAGGATTAAATAATCTGTTTAGATGCTGAACCCAACTTGAGAAAAGACTGTATTTACCCGTTAACGCTTGAGCATGGCTTAATATTTTGGTAACCATTATGTCTATAATAATAGCACGTCCTTGATAGGTATGTTGGGTCCCTGTCATCCGGTTGCTTTTGTCTGGTCACAGTCGGTCAAGTCTCCATTTAGGATACTGACAGTTAAGAAATCTTTGTTGTTGCTTTGATGTATTTAGTAGGATCCGCTTCAAAAGGGAACATTATGTAATTATCGACCGAGGTGGCTATTGTATATTGGTTGTGTTCGCCTAAGTGGCAAAGATGTAAAAGACATGTAAATTATGTATTCCTAATGATATTAAATGCCAAAGGGGTCTTGCAGTTGAGCAGACTCGGAGATGTAGCCCTTTACGGATGAACTCCGAGATCATATCCATGTTATGCGATGCCTTGTCTCTTTTATTTCATACTTTAAGTTATCATGTATGGTTGCTTTTCATAAGTGTATAATGGGAATTTAACGAAGCTAAATCAAAGTGCATAAAATTTAGTCATCTTGATAAATGTAGTAATCGGGTTCATAAAACATTGTAATTATGATTATGGAAAAGTATTTTGTTTATGTTAATTAAAAGAAGTAATAGTGGAAAGAATCTCGCTAGGTTACCATTATTGTTTTAGCTTGATATAAGTTGGTAAATTGAACGAATGTGAATGGGTAACAATGATAGAATTAATTTCGTAATTTCTAAATTGAAATCTAATGGATGAACTTCATATGGGTATTTACTTTTTTTTATCTTAGTAAATGAACACCGTCCTGTTAGATATATGTCACTATATTGGATGAATTTATTTAGTTATTTATGTTTTAATCTAAACAAATAATCCTTACCAGATTAATTTGATAATTGGGTGAACTCAACTAGTTATCCATATTATAACCCTAATAAATGAATTTCTTTATGATTAGCTAAAATAGAACTGAAAGGGGAAGGATTTTTAGTTGTTTATATCTTAAGCTTAGCAAATGTATCTCTTCATATTATCTTTATTTTAACTAAAAAGAGTGACACAGATTAAGTTAGTTATATTTTAATCCTAATGGAAGAACGTCACTGTGTACTTATATTTTTAATCATGAAAGAATGAATATCATCTTGCTAACCATATTTTAATAAAAGGGATTGACTCATGTGGTCCTAGTACATTTTCACCTTAATGAATTGAGCACCATCTATTAACATTATTTTAAATTCAATGAAAGAACTCTATGGCTACTTACATTATATCCTCCATAAACGAATTATGACCCATCAGTTGGTTTTGCTTAAAATCAAATGAAGGAACCTCGTTTTATTATTTGCAGCTTAATCCTAAATGAATGAACCTCATCTTAATAGCCATACTTTTAATTATAAAGGATGATATCATTTGTGGGTGGTTACCTTTAACCCAAAAGAATGAATTTCGTTATATTAGTCGCATTGTACCTTAATGGGTGGATTCTTAAGTTAATTATGTTTTAAAGTGCATTGAGTAAATAACCTCATGATAGCCTCCTATCCTTTCAAAATAAGTGAACGCGTCCTAAAATTCTAAGATGTCAATTTATCGAACAAAATATATATCCATGTCTTTAGTATTAACATGTAATTAAGATATCCAGCTTAATTGGATCGATTGTCACGAGTTGAGTTAGGTGTAAGGATACGTAATCATGTTGGGAAACTCCTTAGGTTCGTTTAGTCTTCTGCTATGTTATCCAAGTTTTTAGATAACTCGAAATTATCTTAATGTTGTAACTTATTATTAACACTCATAAGTATTATTATAAAAAAAAAATATTTACACTCTATTTGAGTGTTTTAGCTTAATCCCTTCGGGGTTTCCTGGTGGGGCATTACAAAAAACCTATGGCTAGGCCAGAATAAGTATGTGAATTTAGTTTTGTGGAGGTTCAAAATGCAGGATTGTAGACCATTATGTCTTCCTTTTGCAGTTGGAATGAAATTATCTACTTCAAATTGTCCTACATCCCCATTGGAGATGGAAGACATGAGAAGAGTACCTTACCAAAGTGTAGTTGAAAGTTTGATGTATGTTATGGTCTATCCCAGACTAGACATTACCCAAGCAGTGGGAGTTCTTTCCAGATATATGTCTAATCCTGGTAGACTTAATTGGGATGCAGTCAAAAGAGTCTTCAGATATTTGAAGGTTACCTCATAGTATTCTTTGTGTTATCATGATAATTCGATTAGAAACATGACTGTTGGAATCAATGAACACTGAGAGGGGGGGTGAATCAGTGTTTTACAATTCTCTAACTTATTAAGTTGAACCTTAATCCACTGAATGCATAAGAAAGAATGTGAAATGTGGAAACATAAAGCAATTAACCATGCAACCATAACACCAATATTACGTGGAAACCCAAAAAGGGAAAAAACATGGTGGGATTAAGTACCCACAATATTATTATACTATGGCTAGATGATGCAGGAGAATCTTCGATTCACAACAATCTTGCATCAACCAAAAACATTCTTCTTTTTTTTATGTTTGCAATTTCAGTGTTCCTTTCTGTGTGTCCCAATTTTGGCTCACTGGATCCTATGGAGTTGGATTCTACTTGAAGACTTTATCATCTTTCTTTCTTTCAAACCGCATCTCATTTGGATCACTTTCCGGCAAGATATCGCTACTGGTTTCCATGATAGTTTCTTGTTACCAAATGTTCCTTTGTTAATGGTTGTCTGAGACCTATTCTGGTGATCTACCGGACCCCATTTTGAATCTTGTGGAGCCTTGAACATTAATCTCAATGTTTCTTGGCGTGTGGCCGACCTTCTACATTTCACCCTTTGGATTTTCCGGAAGAATCTCTTGGCGGATGTTGACCTTGTTCATCTTGCACATTAGGTCTTGTTCTTTGAGTTTTGATCCTTTTTGGCCAACTGGATCCTTTGGATCAATATATATATTTGTAATCATGCTTTAGAATGTAATCAATTGAGAATCAAGGAGTATCATATAGATAGACTATTCCTAGAAGATAAATCTTTCGATTCAAGGTCCTAGTGTGACCTATTCTACCAAGCCTGTGTGTCGGTATGTTGTGACCCGATTGTTATCGGTTGGATGTAATCAAATTTCATGCAATAGGACTATATATTCTGCATTGCCTCCATCATGTATGTGTGTTTCAATTGTGTTTACTCTTGTTGACCGGTTTGGATTGATCTCCTTGAGGTCCCTCCTCACCGATGACTGCTTCACTGGTCCACACAAATCAGTATGAATAAGATCAACAATTTCATTAGATTTATCATGTACACTTCTGAAGGAAGTTCTAACTTGCTTACCCATTTGACATTCTCTACATATCGGATTATAAGGTTTAACAATCTTGGGCAAATCTCTGACAATCGGTATTGAACTGATCTTTACTATGCAATCCAAATTAACATGACACAACATCTTATGCCATAACCAACTTTAATCAATTTGAGCAATCAAGCAAATATTCTCATTGGAGTTCAAATGAAAGATATTACCTTTGGTCTGAGTTCGAGAAGCAATCTCCAATCCATATTTATTAATGACCTTGCTTTTTCCATCTTTGAATTGCAAATGAAATCCTCTATCCACCATCTGACCTACACTCAAAAGATAATGCAATAATCCTTCAACATAATAGATATTATCAGTATTAGTCTTACCATCCAATGATATTGTTCTTTTGCCTTTGATCCTACATGCATTGTTGTCTCCAAATCTAACCAATCCACCATCAAACTCTTACAATGATAAGAACTTTCGTATGTCACCAGTCATGTGATGCGAGCATCCACTGTCTATAACCCATTCATCCTTCTTTTCAATTTTAGCAGCCAAAGCCTTTTCTTCAGTATGTGTTGTTTCAATGACAGATTCTGAATAATCATCCTTGATAGCAATAAAGACCCAATCTTTGTCGAATGAGGCACCATTACCGGATCCACTCACAGGTTAATCATCATCACCAGAAATACCAAAATCATCATCGCCAGTATAATAACAAGATTTATCCTTATTTCTTTTGCATCTAGATCTACTCTAATAGTCAATATTAGGCTTGTAATTCCTCACAAATCTTTCATAATTCCTAGAAGCTATTTCAGAACATCTAGATGCAAAATGACCAATCTTATTGCATGAAAAACATTTAAAAGGGACTTTTCTTCATACTTACTTCCAGTTGGTCCTTTAGGAATTCTTCTAGCAATCAAGGCTTCCAGCTCTTCAATTTCTCTTTTTTCTTTCTCAATTTCCTCCATATCCTTAGCATACATCTCTTTTCAATCTATCTTCTTCTTACTGGAGGCAAATGCTTTAAATGCAGTCTTATTTTTAGCAACACTCTGATCTCCAAGTTCTTCAAGTTCAAAAGTAGTCAATTTCCAAGTAATGTATCTCTGGTCACAAGGGTACTTAACATTGTCTAGAGTCCATTGATAGAAGTAGTCTTCATCTTGTAAGCTGGAGGTAGAACTCTTAGAACTGTTGACACTATCTTATCCTCACTAACTGATCCGCTGTAGTATTTGATACCCATAACAATCTCATTGACTCTGTCCATGAAAGAACTTATCTTCTCATCTTCTTCCATCTTTAAAGTTTCATATCTTACCTGGAAACCTTCAAGTTTTACAATTTTCACAGCCTGGTCACCTTCATAAAGAGTTTCAAGCTTTGTCCAGAGTAGCTTAGCATTCTCCAACTCTATGACATTCAATAGCTTTTCATCAGATAGGGCGCTTAACAATGCTTCTTTTGCTCTCACATCATTTTCAGCTTTCTTTTGTTCATCAATAGGTGTCGTTGTTCCAGAATTAGGATCATGAGGTATATACCCTTTCTCCACTATCTCCCAAACATCAGCTCTAAGACATCTGAGATGAATCTGTTGGAATTTGGCATAAGTGATGCAGATTAGGTGATGCAGTTGAAGTTGGATGATTGCACCGAAAAAAGATAGAAGTCTATTTATGATGAAGAGATTGAAATTCCATGAATATGTGACATGATCAGTTATTTGTGTTATCATTGTCAGCAACTGATGTTCCTGATGTTTTGTGTTGTCATCTAAGTGATTTGGTTTATCAAAAGATAGTGTTTACCGGCAGTGAACTGAATTTTGTGAAATAGGACTTAACCAGTAAAGTAGAATTGTTTTGATTGGATCGGTCTATTGGCAATGACTGGTGATTTGTGGTTTGGATGGTGAACTTGTATCATGGAAAGGTATATATGATCAAAACCGGAACTTGTGATGATTACCGCAAGGCGTGTCAAATTTTTGATGAAGTTTTGCTAAGGTTTTAGTAGGGTTTAAGGACCGATGAAGAAATCATCAAACCGGTAATGATTTCTGTAATGATGGTGATCGACAATGAGTCTACATCAATTTGGTAACATGGAACAACATGTGTGAAATATTTTATAGCTCTTTTGGCGTGATTCAAGGAAGATTTTCCTGGGAATCAGCAAAACGCTTAGCAAAGTGTTTTGAGGATACAAATCGGATTTTTGTGATGGGTTAAGATCAACCAGCAGTTGATATTGCATTCTAATTTGTTGTAATTATCTGTATAGCAATCTATGATGATCTCTTGTGATCTAATTGTAAATTCATGATGTAATTAGGTTTTGTGGCCGACCTAGTTGAAATGGCTATTTAAGTTGACACAGTCGATGTTTATTATGTCGGTGGTCTTAGAGAATGTGTTAAGTCATCGAAGTGAACTGTGAGATCTTCCTGAGAGTTGCAGAGTGTTGAGTATAATTTGATTTGATCAAGAAAACATAGAAGTGCAAGTAATAGATCATTCTTTCACTATTGTTCCCTGACAGTTGCAGCAGGTTAAATCCTTTAATCGGGTAGGTTCTAACAAGCCTTAAACATTTAAGTCCCCTAACAAGTCAGCTCTCAAAAGGGTGTTAAATCCTCTCACGAGGTTGATCCTAACAGATCATTAAGCTCCTAATCGAGCTGCAAGGCAATTCCCCTAACCGGGTGACTGCTAATAGGGTCTGCTCCTAACTGAGCGTATTGTAAGCTCCTAACAGGGCGTACTTCAAAAGAGTACAAATATTTGTGGGTGCCAACTCCCACTGTGGCTTTTTCCCTATTTGGGTTTCCATGTAAAAAAATAACGGTATTCATGTGTGGAATGTTTTTCATGTGGTACTCTTGTTTATGTTTCATTGCATGCATTATTTTTGAGACACCGGTTATGATGTTTTATCAAAAGTTTATCAAAGGTTACCAATACTAATAAGAAGCTGTTTGAGAAAGTATTTGATCTTATTGATAAGGTTAATAAGTTGGTAATGATCAATTTATATGATTACTTTTGTGGTGAAATTATTGGTAATGATTTGATTAATATATTAAGAAAATGTGATAAAGAGGTTATTAGATCTGATTACAGAAGTTCAAATATTTGTTAAATGGTTTCAGATCTGAGATAAATTTTATTTTCAATTAAAGTTTGAATTGGTCTTAATACTGATTCACCCCCCCTCTCAGTATTAACCGAATCCTCATAGGATTAACAATTGGTATCAGAGATCTAGTCCTCTGTGTGCAAAAAGCCTAACCACTTGAGGAAAAGATTTTGAGGAATTCAAGAGGATGAAGAAACAGGGTCCCAAGTTCAACAAGGATAACTACAAGATCTAGAAAGACATAATGAAGATCTACATCAAATGTCTTGGTGCACAATATTGGAAGCAAGTTGAAACAACGTATGTTGCTCCTACCACTACTCCCTTGACACCGGATGAACTCAGAGAACAACAAGATAACATGCAATCCCTAGAAGCTATTGTAAGTACTTTATCTGATTCAAAATATATTGATGTTCAAGGATTGGAAACTATGGGTGAGGTTTTGGAAAAGTTAGATACCATCTATGGAGGAGATGAGCATGTTCAAAGAGCCAAAGAGGAAAGCTTGAGAGGAAAGTTCGATGACATGAGAATGCTTGAAGGAGAGAATATTGGATAGTATGGTCAGAGAATCAAAGAATTTGTTGGTGGCATTAAGAGTGCTAGAGGCAAAATAGAAGATTATACAATAGTAGTTAAAATTCTCACAACCTCAGTATGTTATAAGAGTATCGACAATCCAAGAACTTAGATATATTTCAAAGGATCAGGTAATGGTTGATTTATTGATTGGTAAGATAACATCTTTTGAGTTAAATATTTTTGACAATAGTGTGACAAAATCTATTGAATCTGCCTTTAAAGATTCTATTACCGGTTCATTTGCTAGGAAAGGATAAGATATATGTCAAAATTATGAGTGCAGGACAAATTATGGAAGCAACCGGAGAAATGAAGACAATGAAGAACAAGTGATGGAACTTGAAGTATTGTTAGCAAAGAGATTTCCAAGAGGCATTGGTAAGTATAAAGGAAAGCTAACTTTGAAGTGTTTCTCTTGTAATAAAATTGGTCATATTGTTGCTAACTACCCTAACACCAATAAGAAAGAAAAGTGTAGAAGATTCAAAGGAAAAGGAAAGAAACATTGTTATGTTGCAGTAGATGATGGTGTGACCGATGAGGAGTCAGAAGAAGAAGATGACAATGAAGAAACTGTGTTTGTAGCTGTGAAGGAGGAATTGTCTGATAAAAAGGCACTAGTATCTCATATGGAGAATATTGATGAATGGATTATAGACAGTGGTTTCTCACACCACATGACCGGAGACAAAAGTAAGTTCATAACCCTTAATGAATTTTATGGAGGTGTTGTTAGATTTGGAAACAACTCTCCTTGCATGGTGAAAGGTAAAGGTTCAATCTCTCTAAATGGGAAGAGTAATGTTGATGATGTATTTTGGGTTGATGGTCTTAAGCATAATCTTTTAAGTGTTGGTCAGCCCAATGATAAAGGTTATTTGCTTGAGTTGAAGAGTAGAGTCTGCATAATTCTTGGAGGTAATGGTGAACTAATTGCTATCGGGAACCAAACTAGAGGTAACTTATTCCATTTGAATAGTAATATTAATAATTGTCTAGTTGCAAGAATGGAAGATAGTTGGTTATGGCATAAAAGTTGTTGTCATGTTAATTTTGATAATTTGATTAAGATAAGAAAGTCAAGTATTGTAAGAGGATCACCCCAACTTGTCAAACTGGATAGTGTGATATACAAAGATTGTCAAATCGGTAAGATGACCTCTATTTCTTTCAAGAGAAAGAATGGTATCTCTGAGAATGTTTTATATTTGGTACATACTGATCTTTGTGGCCCTATGAGAACAAAGAGTTATTATGGTGATAGTTATTTCATGATCTTCACTGATGACTATTGTAAAATGATGTGGGTAACATTTTTGAGAGAGAAATCAGAAGAATTTAATATATTTAAATCATTTAAAGCTCTGGTTGAGAAGGAAACTAGTAAGAACTTGAAGTGTTTAAGATCAGACCGAGGTGGTGAACTCACATCTAATGAATTTGTTAAGTATTATGATAGACAGGGTATAAAGAGACAGATGTTTGCTCCAAGGACACCACACAGAATGGCATAGCAGAAATGATGAACAAAACAATAGTTGAAGCCGCAAGAGCCATGTTATTACAAGGTAATGTATCCAAAATATTTTGGAGAGAAGCGGTCTGTACAGTTGTATACACTTTAAACCGGGTACTGGTAAAAAGAGGTAACAATAAGACACCCTATGAGCTATGGTATGGAAAAACTCCTTGTGTTAGTTATTTTAAAATATTTGGAAGTCAATGTTTTATCGAGATAACTACACTGAGAATTTTGATGCAAAATTCAATGAGGGAATTTTTCTTGGTTACTCTTCTAAGAGTAAATCATATAAATGTTACAATAAGAGAACTAAGAAAATTGTTGAAAGTGCTAATGTAAAAGTTAATGATTTATCTAATAAGTCTGAAGGTACAAGAAGATCTGAACCTGAAAAGGATGATAATGAAGAAAAGTTTGTGATCATTGAACCGGAACCAAAGAATAATGAAAAACCGGCAAATGAAGAACTAGTTCCTCAACCGGTAAGCGATGACAGTGAGGAAGAAGATGAAGAACCAGATGAAGAAGATGCAGATGCCGCACAGGAAATACCTACATGTGTCAAATTGAATCATTCACAAGAGCAGATAATTGGTGATAAGAATGCAGGTGTACAAACCAAGAGAAAGATAAGAGAGAACTCATGTTTGATATCTACAATTGAATCCAAGATAGTTAAGGAATCACTAAAGGATGATGGTTAGGTTAAGGAAATGAATGAAGAATTAGATCAAATTGAGAAGAATTTGACATGGTCACTTGTTCCTAGACCAGAGGATAAGAAAGTAATTGGAACAAAATGGGTCTTTAGAAATAAATTAGATGAAGAAGGAAGGATTGTAAGAAACAAGGCAAGGTTAGTCTACAAAGGATATGCTCAAGAGGAAGGTGGGGATTATGGTGAAACACTTGCACATATTGCTAGATTAGAAGGTGTAAGGATGCTTCTAGCATTTGCTGCATATAAGGGATTCAAAGTCTACCAAATAGGTGTCAAGTCAGCCTTTCTGAATGGGATTCTAGAAGAAGTATACATTGAACAACCGGATGGATTTTCCTTGACCGATGATAAATACATGGTGTGTAGATTGCACAAAGCTTTGTATGGTCTTAAGCAGGCACCGAGAACATGGTATGAGAGATTATATGCATACTTGATCAAGATTGGATTCCAACGTACTAGTGAGGATAGCAACATTTATTTGAAGACTGGTGGAGACAAGATGATGATAGCAGAAGTGTTTGTTGATGACATAATTTTTGGTGGCAATGATGATATGTGTATGGACTTTGTTGAAATAATGAAAAAAGAATTTGGAATGTCTCTAATTGGTGAAATTAAGTTTTTTATCATCTTACAGGTTCAAAAATTGGATGGTGGTATCTTTATTTGTTAGACCAAGTATATCAAAGAGGTGTTGAAGACTACAAACGGGTAGGGATACCAATGGTGACTAGTTGCAAGTTGTCAAAGGAAGATGATTCCCGTGTTGTTAATGAAAAAGAGTACAGATCTATGATTGGCAAGCTACATTATGTTGTCCATGGCAGACCAGACATTTCTCATGTTGTTGGATTAGTAGCTAGATTTCAAAAAGAGCCTAAAGAAAGTCACATGGTGGTTGTGAAGAGAATATTTTGGTATCTCAAAGGCACAGTAGACTATGGTTTATGGTATCCATATAAAGGTGAATTTACTTTAGATGGCTTTACTGATGTTGATTGGGCAAGTAATGTGGATGATCGGAAAAGCACAACCGGTGGAGCTTTTCTACTTGGAGGAAGATTAGTGGCGTGGATAAGAAAGAAAGAAACTTGTGTTTCTCAATCTACAGCTGAAGCTGAGTATGTGACTATCTATTGTGATAATACAAGTGCAATAAAAATTTCTAAGAATCATGTACTTCATGCTAGAACCAAGCACATTGAATTGAAGTATCACTTCCTAAGGGAAAGAGTTCAAGAAAAGAAGGTGAAGATGGAATATGTGAAGAGTAAAGATCAGTTAGTTGATATCTTTACTAAGCCCTTACTGAAGGCTACCTTTGAGTTTCTTAGAGGTAAACTAGGGGTTAGACCCCTACACTGGAAGAACTAAAATGATGGAGATCCATCAATCCTATGGATTTCATGTTTATTTTTCACAAAGGATTGATGAAGATACAGACTACTCCTTTGGGGAGCAAGTCTGATGTAAAGTTCTAATTTGATGCTCTGTTATAATTTTTTTTCTCATTTATGTAGTAGAGATGATGAAAGAGGCAGCAATAGAATTAAAGACAAGTGATGCATTTACATCTTTGGCATTTTTGTCAAAGGGGGAGAAGAAAAGAATAGAAATCAGATATGGCAGACATGTGAGAAGTTGAAGATCGGATTGAGTGAAGCATTGGTTAAAGAGGAGATGACAAAAGGAGAACCGACAGAGATGTGATATCATCAAGCAAGTTGCGGGTGATGATGTTATTTTGATTGTATATCTTATCAATGTTTCCATCAATTCCAAAGGGGGAGATTGTTGGCATTTGGCATAACTGATGCAGATCAGGTGATGCAGTTGAAGTTGGATAACTACACTAGTAAAGGATAGAAGTCTATTTGTGATTAAGAGATTGAGATTCTATGAATAGAGGACATGATCAGTTATTTGTGTTGTCATTGTTGGCAACTGATGTTCGTGATTTTTTTTCCATCCAAGTGATTTGGTTTACCGGAAGACAGGGTTTACCGGCAGTGAACTAAAGTTTATGAAATAGGACTTTAACTAGTAAAGCAAAATTGTTTTGATTGGATCGGTCGATTGACGATGACTGGTGATTTGTAGTTTGGATGGTGAACTTGTATCATGGAAAGGTGTATATGATCAGAACCGGAACTTGTGATGATTACCGCAAGGCATGTTTCAAATTTTTGATGAATTTTTGCTAAGGTTTTAGTAGGGTTTAAGGACCGGTGAAGAAATCATCAAACCGGTTTTAGTGTCATAAAATTGTGACCCCTGCAATTTTAACCACATTTGGGGACCTCACCTTAGTGATGGCATCTCCTTCCCTAACCGGGACCTATTTCTGCATTTCCACCCCTTTTCTCTTCCTCCTTCATGTCTTGTGTCTTCTTTTGACCCTGTCCAGGCCCCAAAATAGGGCAGGACAGGGGCATGACGCCCCTGTCCCCCTATGACAGGGGCATGGCACCCCTATCCCCACCTCTTAGGGTGGTCCTATGTGTGGGTTTCTCGATCTCCTATGCATTTCTTGTCTTTGGGGTTTGTTATTCCTCTTTGTCGGCCTTCGTTGGTTGAAAATTAATCCTTGAGGCATGTATAAAAGGGAATTCAATGCCCTCATTCATGGGACGGATGACAGATGATAAGAGATAGAGAGCATAAGGAGAAGATACAATATTTCAATGTCATTATCAAGCATTCAAGCATTCAAGTCTTCTTCATTCATCCATTGGAGCAACATTACAACATTCATTTGCAAGCATGTGTGTGTGTTAGGGTTTTGTCATATTACATGCCATTTCATACAACATTTGTGGTTACATTCAAGAAGCAAAGCAATCATCATCAAGTTGTAGATCTACAAGGTATACATCTCCATTGTTTACATTCAAGCATTTGCAATTACTTTCTTTCTAGGTTGATTCCTCAACCATGGTTTGACTAAGACAAACCCCTATCCACAACCCCCATTTCTTCTCTTTTATGTGTGTAGGTTGCAGGTGTGCAGCTATAATTGCAAGTTTGGGCTTCATTTGCAGAGACGGAAGAACCCTTTTTATTTCACGGATTTTGTGGCGGACCATGTACATTCCCGCCATGGTCCTGATGAATTTTCTCCAAATTTGCAGGGCAGATCCGCGTCGGTCTAATTAGCTCAGATCTGAAATTACAGCGCAATCTCGAACTGGTAGCACCTCATTTCACTCATTTTCTCTCTCTTTTCTGCATAATCAACGTCAACTCTCTCATTCACAAAAGAGGGTAAATCGTACTTCAACCACTTGCAATCCACTTAGAATTCACATCCTTGTTTCCCTTGGATTTGGGTCTAGTGGATTCAACCCCTCTTTGATTGTAAAGTTCTTCCCAAGTGAAAATGATCCTAGTGGCTTCCTTTCTCTCTCCTAGGTGGGGAGTCACTAGGATCCAATTTTCCACTTTACCCAATTATCTTTCTACAAGAGAGCAAGCATTGCAAATTAATATGGATCCATCTTCTTCTTCTACACATACCCTTGAGCAAGGGGGGCAATATGACAACATCAACATTCTTACATCTTTAGATCCTCCTTATTCTCCTAAGACCTATCTTCAACATCAAAATCCATGGGGAGAGGATGATGTCATGCATTTTATTCATGACCTTTCTTCTCACATATAAATCACTACAAATGAGCTTTTAGATGATGACAATATTCCTCCCCAATCTTTCAAAAAGGATAAGCTTGATAAAGGTAAAGATATTCTCATTCCACATCATACTCCTCTTTCATCTACAAATCCTTTTCTGCCTCCTTACACATCAAATTTCAAAGAAATTAATGATCATGTTCCTCCATCTAGTCAATTGCAACATTCTTATAGTCGTGGCTTTCATATAATTACAAAACAAGGTTTTAAAGGACAAGGAATTGGGAAATCTGAACATGGAATTTGTGTCCCTATCAACCCTCCTACACAAACTACTACAAGAGGCCTAGGAAGTGGCACCCCTCTTTCTATAGACGAATTCCTTAGACTTCAAAAATTTAAAGATTACCTTCAAAACCAACAAATCAAGAGAGACCGCAAAAATGCTTCTTCTTCAAAACATCTTTTTTGTTCATTTCATCAAACCCATGGCCATAATGTTGATGATTGCCCTGATTTTCAAAAAATATATTCAAGCTGGCATAGATAGTGGCAAAATTAGAATGGTGGTAATGAAACTTCTTCTCCAAAGAAACCCTCTTCTTCATGGGAAGATGATATTTACCATCCTGACAGATTAGCTGCGAGAATCTATTGGAGATTGAAATATGACAAGAACATTTCCTTTCCTCCTCAAAATAAAACCAAAAATCTTAAGCAAGTGAAAGGTATTGAATATTGCATTTTTCATGATTTATATTCACATTCTATTGGAAAATGTTATGCATTTAAGAAATTTGTTCAACTACAATATGATCTTGCACACATTTGTCTCATAGAAGATCTAGTTGTATTTCTTGGTAAAAACATCTTGCCTTAGCACTTTCTTTCCCTTCATTTTGCTCTTCACCCTATGGCATAATTATCCCATTTATCGGGGGCTCTTTATCACTAGTGGTGGTAGTATTTAACTTTAACGCACTTTGGGGCAGCAACATGAAGTCCATTTTTCTTCTTTCTTACATTTATCTCTATCTTGGTGCATTATTCATTATTAGATATCTTTTCTTGCATAGGGCTATTCCTATGTGAGCATATAATTGTTCTTTGGTTTCCCTCTTTGCTTGGAGAGGGGCATCTTTAATGAGTATTGCACTTCTTCTCTTTCCTTCATTCTATTGGAAATCTTACCTCTTCTACGGTTTCGATTATTTGCAAGTATGATATGTCCCTTAGCAAGGAATGATCTCTTGGAGGTATGTATCCTTTCCTTGAGAGGATTTGTTCCACTAGGATGGCATATCACTTGAAACTAATCACCATGAGAAAATGTGTAATATTTCTCCTTGTTCTCCTCACTTGGGCGGCAAGGATTTTCACTCCTTTCCCTTGTATGATTATTTCCTTTAGAGGCTGCATTTTTCATATGTGATTATCATTTCTTACAATGGTATTCTTTTATGACTAATCCCCTTTGGGGAATGTATGATGCTTTTTCTCTCTTCTTTTCAAAGATTACCACTTCTTGAGATGTGTATTTTACATTTATTAATGTCTTTTCTTGCATGTGTACATGTAAGTTCATTGCACATTTGCTTATGTTTAATCTCTCTCTAGTAGATTGTGTAAGCTCTTCTCATTGTCCCTTAACTTGGGGGGGCAATGATCCTTTTCTCTAAGGATCCACTTTTTCCTATTAAGTGGTTGGTGTGAGTTTTATAACTTGATGTCATTCCTTGTGTAGAATTTTTGGTTATTGACTTAAGGATTCTCTCTTATACAAGAAGTGTTAATCCTTGACTATGACCTCTTTTTACACTTGGTTATGTACATCTAGGATAGATCCAACCATCCCTCTGGGGGATAAATGTGAGTCATCCCTCATCAAGAATCTCTTTCACCTACAAATAGGAGGAAGGATTGGATTCTTGTTCTTTCCTTTCTGGTTCTAGAAGATGTTATATTTGTCTAAGACAACACCTCTAAGGGGAAGATGTCTTTTTGAACAAAGATCTCTTCTCTTCCAAGAATTACCTTTACACTTACAGCAAGATATCTCTTTTCAACTATCTTATCCTTGCTTGAAGAGTATATCCTCTCTCGCTTGGATTTATGACATTGTTGCATGGCGGATATCTTCTCTTGTGATGAAGGTAGGTATCCTTGTTCTACTTTCCTTAAGATATCAACATTAAACTATGTTGACATCTTAAGGGGGCCTACCCACACTGCTCCTTTGTACTCTACTTCTCTTATTCATTGAACAGTGAGACATTCTTGGAACTAGAGGGAAACCTCTTAGAGAAAGATGTCGTCACTTTTTGTACAGTGGGTCATTATCGGAATGAGAGCACGGTCTCTTAGAGAAAGATGTCTTCACTTCTTCTTGTCTTATACAGCGAGACACTCTTGGAACTAGGGGGAGACCTCTTAGAGCAAGATGTCATCACTTTTCTCTTGTATAGTGGGTCATTCTTCGAACCAGGGGGAAACATCTTAGAGAAAGATGATGCCACTTTTCTCTTATGCGGAGTGATTATTCTCGAAACTAGAGCATGGTCTCTTAGAACAATATATCACACCTTTCTTGACATTTGTACTATAAATTCTATATAGGTTGTAGCATACTCGGGCATAGACTCCTATGAGGCGCTTCGAACCTCACTTGCACACATGCGTGTGAGGTTGAGTGGAACTAACGATGTTCTCACTCTCTACATGGATCACCTAGGCAAGCTCTAGGGGCGATTTTCCATGTCCTTCTCTCCATGGATCACCTATTTTTAGGGGTGAGATGCCCATGGTTTCTTCCTTCTTCGTCTTTCTTCTCATGGATCACCAAAGTGTGTATTCATGTTCTCTCTTTTCTTCCTCTCGTGAACTCATAGTTTTATTATTGATAGTTCATGGATGATGTCAAATTTTCTCTTTTATGTGATCACTCGTGTTTATGTGATGGCATTGGTCTTTGTGTCCTGATTAGTTGTTGAGACATCTGAGATCGGGATCTCTTCGGCTAGTTACTTTGTCATTTTGTATCTTGTTCTTGTCATGTGTCTTTTTGCGCTTTGTCTTTGTTTTGTGTGCTCTTGCATATGTTGGCATGAGTTAAGACCCTAAGATTGGGGGCTTTTTGCTTCTCAATAGTAGTGATTTCTTATACTCCTTGTGGTTTTTCTTCACATCTCTCATCCTCATATCTCTCTTTCTTCTACTTTACCGGCAGTGGTGGCATAAGCCATACTCCCACTAAAGTGGGGGCTAAATGTAGTGTCATGAAATTGTGACCCCTGCAATTTTAACCACATCTCCTTCCCTAACCAGGACCTGTTTTCACATTTCCACCCCTTCTCTCTTCCTCCTTCATGTCTTGTGTCTACTTTTGACCCTGTCCGGGTCCCAAAATAGGACAGGTTAGGGGCCTGGCACCCCTATCCCCCCTAGGACAGTGGCATGGCACCCCTGTCCCCACCGCTTAGGGTGGTCCTATGTGTGGGCTGCCCAATCTCCTATGCATTTCTTTTCTTTGGGGTTTTTTATTCTTCTTTGTCGACCTTCAGTGGTTGAAAATTAATCCTTGAGGCATGTATAAAAGGGAATTCAATACCCTCATTCATGGGACGGATGACAGATGATAAGAGATAGAGAGCATAAGGAGAAGATACAAGATTTCAAGGTCATTATCAAGCATTCAGGCATTCAAGTCTTCTTCATTCATCCATTGGAGCAGCATTCATTTGCAAGCATGTGTGTGTGTTAGGGTTTTTTCATGTTACATGCCATTTCATACAACATTTATGGTTACATTAAAGAAGCAAAGCAATCATCATCAAGTTCAAGATTTACAAGGTATACATCTCCATTATTTAAATTCAAGCATTTGCAATTACTTTCTTTCTAGGTTGATTCCTCAACTATGGTTTAACTAAGGAAAACCCTATCCACAAACCCCTTTTCTTCTCTTTTATGTGTGTAGGTTGCAAGTGCGAAGTTGTAATTGCAAGTTTGGGCTTCATTTGCAGAGACGGAACAACCCTTTTTGTTTCGCAGATTTTGTGGTGGACCATGTGCATTCCCGCCAAGGTCTCAACGAATTTTCTCCAAATTTGCAGGGCAGCTCTGCGTCAGTCTAATTAGCTTAGATCCGAAATTATAGCGCGATCTCAAACTGGTAGCACCTCATTTCACTCACTTTCTCTCTCTTTTCCACATAGTCAACAATTCAACTCTCTCATTCACAAAAGAGGGTAAATCACACTTCAACCACTTGCAATCTACTTAGAATTCACATCCTTGTTTCCCTTAGATTTGGATCTAGTGGATTCAACCTCTCTTTTGAATGTAAAGTTCTTCCCAAGTGAAAATCATCCTAATGGCTTCCTTTCACTCTCCTAGGTGGGGAGGCACTAGGATCCAATTTTCCACTTTACACCGGTAATGATTTTTGTTATGACGATGATCGACAGCGAGTCTACATCAAGTTGGTAACACGAAAAAACCTACGTGAAATATTTGATAGCTGTTTTAGTGCGATTCAAGGAAGATTTTCTTGGGAATCAACGAAACGCTTAGTAGAGTGTTTTTCAGGATATAGATTGGATTTTCGTGATGGGTTAATATCAACCAACGGTTGATATTGCATTGTAATTTGTTGCAATTATTTGTATAGCGATCTATGATGATCTCTTATGTTCTAATTATAAATTCATGATGTAATTAGGTTTTTTGGCCGTCCTAGTTGAGATGGCTATTTAAGTTGACACGGTTGATGTTTATTGTGTCGACGGTCTTAGAGAATATGTTAAGCCATCCAAGTGAAGTGTGAGATCTTCCTAAGAGTTGCAAAGTGTTGAGTATAACTGGATCTGATCAAGCAAGCAGAGAAGTGCAAGTAACAGATCATTCTTTCATTGTTGTTCCCTAACAGTTGTCGCAGGTTAAATCCCTTAACCAGGTAGGTTCTAACAGACCTTAAACATTTAAGTCCCCTGATAGGGTAGCTCTCAAAAGAGTGTTAAATTCTCTGATGAGGTTGATCCTAACAGATCATCAAGCTCTTAATTGGGCTGCATGGGCAAATCCCCTAACCGGGTGACTCCTAATAGGGTCTGCTCCTAACCGGGCGTATTGTAAGCTCCTAATAGGGTGTACTTCGAAAGAGTACAAATATTTGTGGGTGCCAACTCCCACTGTGGTTTTTTCCTTATTTGGGTTTCCACATCAAAGACTTATGGTGTTCATGTGTGGAATGTTTTTCATGTGATGTTTTTGGTCTATATTTCATTTCATGCATTATTTCTAAGACACCGGTTATGATGTTTTATCATAAGTTTATCAGAGGTTACTGGTATTGATAAGAAGTTGTTTGAGAAAGTATTTGATCTTATTGATAAGGTTAATGAATTGGTAAATGATCAAGTTTATATGATTACTTTTGTGGTGAAAGTATTGGTAAATGATTTGATTAATGTGTTAAGCAAATATGATGAATAGGTTGTTAGATCTGATTACAGAAGTTGAGATATTTGTTAAATGGTTTCAGATTTGAGATAAGTTTGAATTTGAGTTAAAGTTTGAATTGGTCTTAATACTAATTCACCCCCCCTCTTAGTATTAACTAGATCCTCATTGGATTAACAGAATCTTGATTTGCTCCTTCCATTTGTAACATCAAATCTGGGACTCTCCTTCCAGTAAGGATTGAATGTAGAACTCGATGCAATTGTCATCGGATCTCCTCAAGAGGTTAAGCTTCTGTAGAAAGGACCTAGCTCTGATACCAATTATTGGAATGCAATTATACCGATAATAAACTGAGAGGAGGGGGTGAATCAGTTTACTAACAATAACAACAATTAATTCAATTATAAACCTTATATCAGAGCACAACACAATGAAGAATATAACATGAAAGCACAACACACATAACACCAATATTTGATGTGGAAAACCCAAAAAGGGAAAAACCACGATGGCAAACCCTACCCACAATCAGATGAATACTCTGCAGTAGTATTGTGAATAATTACAATGGGGTCTGTACTTGCAGAAAGGCCAACAGCCTAGAGCACACTGCTCATCACAAAGGGAGGTCTCGCTAACTTACATAAACATCGAACTACAATCCAAAAAGCAATGAACTATGAAAGTAGCATCTACTAATATTTGATACAATTTCGATTAAGCACTGATGTCTTCTCTACAATACAAAACCTTTCCAACCTTCACTGGAATGCTATGACTCTATTCACACATAATCCTTTCTCTGATAGTGCAGACTTAACCAACCATAACCATCACATGCCAAATTACATTAATAAGTCACCTATAAATACATATCATCAACCTTATTGACAAGGTCGGCTAAACTCTAAACCCATAAACCCATAATTACATAAATTACATCACACGATACCACCAGACCAATATTATGATTTACATTACATAGCATGGACCTAAATCAAGCAACCAAATAATTATATTTGTCGAGGATTCCGCTAAGACCAAAATCCAACACGTTTCACCAACTAGCATAAACCCTCAGTGAAAGTTTAACCGGATCCAAATAGGACCACCATAATAGCACACCATCCAATGCAAAGTCACCAAATGCTCAGGATATGATAAAGAAATACCTTCAGCATGAAAGAAATAATTCCATAAGCTGGACCCAAAATCCACTGACCAAGTCCTCAAATAGTGCATACTGGTAAAGCTAATCGATAATGTCAAAAGCCAGTAAAGCCAAAAGCTAGCTGGGAAAGCCAAGAACGAGCCGGTAAAGGCAAATACCGAAAATGATAACCAAATCATGAAACCACCAGAATATAGAAAGCATGTAACCATCAGAACAAGCATCCAAAACCGATTCTAGAGATCTAATCATACCGGATCAAAATCGCAGCAAAAACCAAGATGACCACCAACACTAACCAAGATAGATCCAATTGAGATACAGTGTTGACATCAATGACAACACTTAACCAAATCCAGCATATTGCCAATAGGAACCACCCCTCATGATAGGAGATGACAAATGTTCCAACCCACACTCATGACCTAAGATGACACCTATCAACCAACGGATACATCAAGACTCAACAAGACTCCAACAAGAAATCACAACACAAAGCTGCAACACAAGGCTGAAATCATCAAGAGACCATCGAGAGGCGTAATCAATAAAGCAAATCATATTGACAATGGACACATGTAGGCAAGAGTATCATCACATGCTATCCTCACAATAGAAGGGGCCAAGCCTCACCCTAATAGACATGTGGAACCATCTCAACCTTGGAGCCATTCAAAGGAGATTGGTTTACCACTACAACAGTCTTCCCAAGCTCATCCCAAGCGCGCACGCTTCTAGGGCTATGAGGAGGGGCACTCAATCAATTATTATCTTGTTTAGTAAGTTCCTAATACCCAAAACCCTCTAATCAATTGTTTAAGTTATCACTTGAAATTACAACAAACTCCTCATGCGGTTTCAATAAGTCTAGACCCCCACCTAGAGGCTTAATGCTCTAGACCCTCGTCTACACATGCAAGAGCCCACTCTCCCTACCGTGGACCATTACCATAGGGTAAAAATACATATCAAATGAGAACATAACATCATCATGAAGGCCCAAAGAGGAGACAATAACAATCTCAACAATCTAAGCACTAACTAAGCAAAAAGGACTTGTGAATCAAACTCAAAGAAGGAGGCCTTCACAAATACAAAATCAAAGATAAGCCAATCATGAATGAAACCCATAAAAGAGATCCAAATAATATCCAATCCTTAATAGTGAGGTATAACACATCCCACTGGATTCATATAATCAATAGCGAGGTATTCTCCCTCTCGTCGGAGCATCAAATTGCATAGGAAACACCTAAATAGTAAGGCATGAACCCTCTTACCAGAAAACATGAAACATAATAAGAGATCAAAATACATCATAATCACTCTGAAAATATCAATACATACTGCACAAGCCTCTGGAGTAATCACACAAACCAAAAATGCACTCAAACAGGCTAAAAACTGACTTCGGGAGATCCCCGGAATAGCTCAGCGCCCCTGATTCCTAGGATGGAAATCCTGGTATGTATGCCAGCATTTATGGTATGTATACCAGCATTTCTAGTATGTATGCCAGCGTTTTTAGCCTCTAGGATAGCAATTTTGGTCTCTAGGCTTGCATCTGCAAATCAGGACCTTAGCACCCGTGGCATGTTTGTTAGCACTTCTGGAATGAACAGTGGCATTCCTGGGGAGTAGGGTGGTGTTTCTGGTATGTCCTTTAGCGCCCCTATTCCAAACTACAATGCTTTTGGGTGTTTTCATAGCATTTCTGGTAAATTTGCAGAAAACAACCCAATACTGAGGCATAAGGCTTAGAAGGGGTCTCAAGAACACTCAAGGGTGAAAAATGACCCTCATATGGCACACAAGTGGTCTGGGACATCCAAAAAAACAACAAGGACAACCAAAGCATTCACTCCATACTCACTAGTAAAAGTTGCAAAAGAAATCCTCTCTCCTACTAAGCATAATTTGAGGTATAAGGAGCTAAAATCACAAGGGAGAGAGAGATAAATGTAACAACCAATAAAGGAGACTCAAGCAAGCTAGGTAGGGACTCAATGCAGCCAAAGCAGGTGGAAGAAAGTGTATGCACACTCATTGTGCAGTCACAGAGAATCCACCCTCACACAAAAAGAGAAGGATACCAAAACAAGCCCAAACAAGGGGAGATTATCAAATCATCAAAACAACTTACAAAAGTCACATAACAACCTAAAAGGGAACCCCAACATGAATGCAGATGCTTCCTAAAGATTTGTTCTTAGAGATACAAGTCACAGTGAGATCACAAAAAACATAATGAAGACATAGAATCAAACCTGCATATTCCCCATTCCCAAACTTGCATATACAAATTGAAATCCATCAAGACAAATCATTTCTATAATCAAACCAATCCCCAAGAGCAATTAAAACTCAATTTGCAAACACGGAGAAGACAATCTTTTCTGGAAATAAAATGCAGAAGAAAGAAGCCACCAACCTGCAATTCGCAAAACCAAAAATTGAAGATGAAATCTGAAATTGCCAAGCCTTCACAAATCCAAATCGCAATCCAATCTTCAAACCAAATTCGAAAGCCTTTGCAATGATCTACCGAATGATTAACCCATGCACAGACTACCAAGCCAGAATAAATAGAAAAAATAAATTATAGACTATAGTTTTTCCCACCAATATGAAAATTTCATAAACCATATATCATACCTACTATTGCAAAGTTCAAAAAATACAAAATATAAATATATATTTCTTACCTACTCAATCAAGCCGACCAATCAAAAACAAGGGTAGGTAAAATAAATCAAAACTCAATTATTTTAGTATAGGAATGGCAATCAATTAGGAAATACAATTATCTCCTCATAATTAGAAGGTAGGTAGAAATAATATTATTTACAAATAATATCCCATATTTTAATTAAATAATTCTCACACAATAATTTATAATTAATTATCATTATTCATAATAACACCAATAAATTTTGTAATATCTCCTTTATTATAATCAATATACTATAGGCCTCAGCCTTTTGCCTAAAAAAAAATTTTAACACCAATAAATAGATAAAATAAAATAAATAGAACTCAAATAAATAATTAAAATAAAATCTATAAATAAAAGTCATCTCGATAATAAATCAAACAAATTAAATAATTAAACAATAAATGAAGCTCAATTAAATATCAATAAATTATATTAAATAGATTAATTACTTAATTAGATTCTTAATAGAATGAATAATTCAATCATACAATAAAGCCAATAACATGGCCACGACTTGGCAAAATAAGAAGCCAAAGAGATTTGACCTCATGACCTATGAAACAAGGTGGAAGAGACTTAACCAATACACTACATCTCTTATTTGACCCTAAAGGGAAATCAACCAAGCAAATGACATCAAAATAAAATAACAAATTATACATCTTAGACCTATAGTGTGTGAGCGAAACCATGTCATCTCCGACAACTTGTCATTGGGATAAAGACACGCTCAGACCTGTGGAGCTAGCTAGAGTTGATGTCTAGTACCTGCAAACCTACATCAAAGACCAACACAACATATACAATAAATATACATCACAATAAACAGATGGGTGATAAAGAATCGCGACAACATATCCCACTCGTAATGAGTAATATGTCATCGTCTCTACTCACGAAGACAGTCACACAATATAATACCAAAACACTACATAGAATCGTCATCATGAAGTAGAGTTAGTATCATCATCTGTCACATAATCCATGTAAACAATAATCATATGTAAATCCATGAGTCATATAAATCTCCAATCATAGAGAATCATAATGGATACCATGAATCCACATAAAGTCCTAGTATCACAGATATCATCCAAAATTGCTAGAAGAGTCATAAACAACCGTCCAAATAACCAACATAAGTCTAAATGAGTCTATCAGTATGCAAATCAAAATGCAAGTCTAGGAAGGACATTACATGTATAAATATGTATATATTTATACCTTGCCCACAAAATATCCTCTGCGGAATGCTCTGCAAACCCTAGTCTCCGTAAAAGGAATCTCTTTGCAAACACAAAAAATGAAATTGTTAGACAATTCAGATAACCGGTTAACAACTGAGAGGGGGGGTGAATCAGTTGTTAATAGATTATATAGCTTTAAGCATTAAAACCTTATTACCGGAATACATAAACCAAATACTACAATAGCAGATATAACAGTTAAGCACAAATATAATCTACATAACATTTACCAACCATCCACAAAAGATAATATCAAGATTTGTACGTGAAATCTCGGTAAAGGGAAAAACCATGGTGGGAAGCCTACCCACAATCAGATGATACTTCTATAGTAAGTATGTGATTACATAAAGAGGTGCATGTGCATGCAGGAAGGCCAATAGCCTAGAGCATACTTCTCATTACAAAAGGATCCTCACTGACTACAAAATAAATCCAGACTACAATCCGGAAAGAAGAGTGAACTGCAAGAATAGCATCTCCTATGCATGAATACAGTTTTGGTTAAGCTCGGTACCTAAGGTCTTAAACCTCTTTCACAAAACCAACTCGATCACCTATGATCGGCCAAAACCTATGCATATGATTAAAACCTTATTCGCACATAGATAAACCTATATCCCCAAAACCCATATGCCCATGATCTACAAAGAGATCTTACATCATATTTATACCAACTCAGGACCTAAACAATTAGGTCAGCCACCTAAAAGATAATACAATAAATTCATAACATAAACCCACAATCCAATGATCAACCAAGTTGACCTAAGACCGAAACAACATAATCCAATCAATAGATCCAACCAAAAACGCATCAGGATCATCCACCAAAATGTTACATAAACTGGTCCATAACCTAGCCGAGTAAGATAGCATTAGGTTTGGACCCAAATCCAACACCACCAATCAACAGGAACATGAACAAGATAACCAACAACATCCCGAAATACATCTAGAATCTGTGCCAACACCACTTATCACATGCATCAAAAGATCTTCAACAAAGCTATGCCGGTAGAACCCTTACCAATGACCAAAAGGCTTACTAGAATAAATGATAGCTCCTAAGCATGAATGACATATCCAAACCAATTTCACAAACCTAAGCATACCGAAACCTACCGGAAACCAGTAAACAACCAAAACAGCTAGTGTTGCCATCAATGACAAAACATCAATGCAACACATAATGAATTCCTCCAATTGCCAACAATCTCCCCCTTTGGCATTGATGGCAACACTAGATGTGAAAAACAACCAAGTGCCAAGAAATGCCAAACAAGTCTCCCCCAAAGGAAGACGACCAACAATCTCCCATAAAATGATATTACAATGAAGTTAACAAACTCCCCCTATGAATAATATCCCCATTAAGCTTTTATTTTCACATATATCTCTCCCCCTTTGACATCAATGCCAAAAATATGACATGAACATCAAAGAAAAATCATAAATCCACTGAACCACACAGCTGACTACTCCCCCTGAGTAGTAGCACCAACATATCAATCTGGAATGAATAGTATCTTTGTAAATGCATACCGAACTAATGTCAATCAACATCACTCGAGTCTCTACCGGAGGGCCAGAAACCCCCAATTTGTGTCTGAAGTACTCAAATGATTCCTTAGACAAAGGTTTGCTGAAGATATCTGCAATCTGCTCTTTAGTGTTCACATAAACCAGTTTGACTTCATTTGCTTCCACCTTCTCCTTCAAAAAGTTATACTTGATAGATATGTGCTTTGTCTTAGAATGAAATACAAGATTCTTTGATATGTCAATAGTAGCAAAGTTATCATAGTGAATAACTACCGGTTCATTATAGTCCACTCTTATATCCTTCAACATTTGCTTCATCCATAGAACTTGTGTACAGCTAGTAGCAACAGTAACATACTCAGCTTCAGCAGTAGATAAAGAGGTACATGACTGCTTCTTACTATCCATGAAACAAGTTTCTTTCCAAGAAATAAATCTCCACCAGATGTGCTCTTTCGGTCATCAACATCTCCAACCCAATCTGCATTTGTATATGCACATAGTGTAAAATCATCATTTTTAGGATACCACAAACCATATTCAGTTGTTCCTTGCAAATACCTGAAAAATCCTTTTCACCGCACTCTCATGATTCTTTGTAGAATCACACTGATATCTTGATACAATACAAACCGCATTCATTATATCCATTCTAGTCTGAGTCAGATATAACAAACCTCCAATCATAAACTTGTACCTTGTAAGATTCACCGGTGTTGATGCATCTATCTTAGTCAATTTTTCACTTGTAACCATAGGTGTACCAACCGGTTTAGAATTTTACATACCAAATTTCTTCAACAACTCCCTAGCATACTTAGTTTGACATATCAAAATACCTTTATCAGTCTGAGTAATCTACAAACCTAAGAAACATTTCGCCTCCACAATCATAGACATCTCAAATTCATTCTTCATATTATCAGAGAATTCCATACATAACTTATCCTCACCTCCAAAAATGATATCATCGACATAGACTTCAACAATAAATATGTCATCATCAATTATCTTATAATATAAATTACTGTCAGCATTACCTTTAGTCAAACCTAGCTTCAAAAGATATCAATCCAATCTTGCATACTAAACTCTAGGGGCTTGTTTCAATCCATATAAACCTTTCCTTAACCTGCAAACCATTTTTTTGTCATCTGAAAGTGAAAATCCGTCAGGCTGCTCAATGTAAACTTCCTCGTCAAGATCTTCATTCATAAATGGACACTTAACATCTATCTGATAAACCTTGTAGTTCTTATGGGCAGCATAAGCAAGAAATAATCTCACAGCTTCAATCCTAGCTACCGGAGCAAAAGTCTCATCATAATCAATTCCTTCCTTCTAAGAATATCCTTTAACAAACCAATCTAGCCTTATTCCTCACAACTTGTCCATCTTCATTCAATTTATTCCTAAAAACCCATTTAGTGCCAATAACATCCTTATTTTTAGGTCGGGGAACTAAAGTCCATGTATTATTCTTTTCTATCTGATCTAACTCATCTTCCATGGCTTTCATCCAACATTCATCTTTACATGCTTCAATTATTGATGGCAATTCAATTTGAGAAATTAAACATACCTCATCAACTGTCAACCTTCTTCTTGTCATCATTCATTTATTCTTGTCTCCATTGATCTGATCTTCTGAATGATTTAACCTAACATACTTATGAGTCTTCTGATTTTCTGTTCCTTTGCTCTGATCTTCAGTTACTGTTGAATTTTATGATATTGTCGGAGTAACTGGTTCAACATTTTGTTCCGGTGTAGGTGCTACCGGTTCAGTTATGATCATTTTCACTACTGATTCTCTCTCATAAGTTCTGATTTGACTTATGTTCAGGTCATCAACCTTGACATTAGTGCTCTCTAATATTCTCTGCAATCTTTTGTTATAACATCTATATGTTTTGCTTTCATTTGAATAACTAAGAAATATCCCTTCATCACATCTAGGATCAAACTTTCCAAAGGAATTGTCTCTTTTGATATAGCATTTACTACCAAAGATTCTGAAATACTTAACTATAGGTGTATGACCAAACCATAACTCATAAGGTGTCTTATCGGTGTCTCCTTTGATATGAACTTTGTTGATTGTATATATTGGCGTGCTCACAGCTTCTCTCCAGTAGATATGAGGCACATTAGCTTCCATCATCATAGTTATAGCTGCATCCAAGATACTTTTGTTCTTCCTTTCCACAACTCCATTCTACTGAGGTGTCTGGGGTGCAAATAATTGTCTCCTTATCCCATTCTTTTCACAATAATTGTTAAATTCACTGGGTGTGAATTCTCCACCCTGATCAGACCTTAAGCATTTAATTTTCAATCATGTCTCTATCTCAACTTTAGCTTTAAATATTTTAAACTTTTTTGAATGCTTCAGATTTCTCCCTTAGAAAAGTAACCCACATCATTCTAAAATAATCATCAATGATTAGCATAAAATGTCTATCACCCTGAAAAACTCTTAATTCTAGCAGGACCACACAAAACAGTATGAATAAGATCAAGAACATCATTAGATGTGTCTTGTATACTCTTAAAAGAAGTTATGACTTGCTTTCCCATTTGACATTCCTTACATACCAAATTATAGGGCTTCTCAATCTTAGGTATATCTCTAACTGCTTTAGTAGAATTGATCTTTACAATGCAATCAAAATTCACAAGATACAACCTCTTATGCCATAGCCATCTCTCATCAATTTGTGCAATCAAACATGTCTTCTCACAGGAATTCAAATAAAAGATGTTGCCTTTAGCCTTAGTACCATTTGCAATCTCCAATCTAGATCTGTTGATAATCTTCTATTTTCCATCTTTGAATTTTAACTGAAATCCCTTATCCACCAACTATCCTACACTCAAAAGATTATGCCTTAAACCTTCAACATAATAAACATTATCAGTATCATGCTTACCATCCAATTATATAGTTCCTTTTCCCTTGATCATGCATGCTTTCTCATCTCCAAATCTAACCAAACCACCATCAAATTCTTGCAAATATAGAAACTTCCTTTTATCTCCAATCATATGATGTGGACATCCATTGTCTATTACCCATTCATCCTTGTCTTCAACTTTAGCAGCAAGGGCCTTTTCTTTAGGTAGCGGATCATCTCCTGATAGCCAAGAATACCCATTCATTTCCATTGCCAGATCCACTAGCTGAATCTTGTATCAATTCATCATCAGAATCAGTCACACCTTCCTCATCCACATAGTAGCATGATTTGTCTTTGTTCCTCTTGTACTTATGCTTGTTCTGATAATCATGGTTAGGCCTAAAAGATCTTCTATCTCTTTCCTCAAATATTGAATTCCTTTCAAGACATCTAGAAGCAAAATGACCTATCTTATTACATGTGAAACATTTAAAAGGTGATTTTCCTTCATACTTACTCCTTGTCGGACCTTTAGATACTCTTCTAGCAAATAGGGCTTCAAGTTGCTCGAACTCTTCATCTTATTTCTTGATTTCCTCCAGTTCCTTAGCATATAAGGCTTTCCAATTACTCTTGTCGGTAGATGATGTAGATGCATGAAAAGTAGGTTCAGATTTTGCAACCCCAGAAGAACCAAATTCCTCAAGCTCAAAAGCAAATAACTTCCCAACCAAGGTATCTCTATTAACAAAGGTGTTTTCCATTGTCCTCAACTCATTAATTGCAGTAGCCTTCATCTTATAAGTCGGTGATAAGGCTCTCAATACTTTCGAAACTATTTCATCTTTGCTCAGAGATCCACCACAACACTGAATTCCCAGAACGATTTCATTAACTCTCTCCATAAAAGCAATAATCATTTCATCTTCTTCCATTTTCAAGTTATCATATCTCATCTGGTAACCATCAAGTTTAGCAATTTTAACAGTAGGATCACCTTCATTCAAAGTCTCCAATTTATCCCATATAGCCTTTGTAGTTGATTTGTTGGTTAGTCCCATAATTTGTTGATCAGAAAGTGCACACGAAAGGGCTTCTCTAGCTCTACAATCATTTTCAATGTCCTTATCCAAGCCTGTCGGAGGAGGATTGTCAGATGTCGGATTATAAGGTATATATCCTTTCTCAGTGATCTCCCAAATCTCCTTGCCAAGACATCTCAGATGAGTCTCCATCTGAATCTTCCATACTCTGTAATTTGTTCCATCAAGCCTAGAAATTTCTCTCCGGAAAACAGCTGTAGATGAACTTGAACCATTAGATGCCATAGGATCTTCCTCAAGTGGTTAAGCTTCTGCAGAGAGGACCAAGCTCTGATACCAATTGTTAGACAATTCAAATAATTGGTTAACAACTGAGAGGGGGGGTGAATCAGTTGTTAACAGATTATAGAACTTCAAGCATTAAAACCTTATTACCGAAATACATAAACCAAATACCGGAATAGCAGATATAACAGTTAAGCATAAATATAATCCACAAAACATTTACCAACCATCCACAAAAGATAACACCAAGATTTGTACGTGGAAAACCTGGTAAAAGGAAAAACCATGGTGGAAAGCCTACCCACAATCAGATGATACTTTTGTAGTAAGTATGTGATTACATAAAGAGGGGCCTGTACATGTAGGAAGGCCAACAGCCTAGAGCGCACTACTCATCACAAAAGGAGCCTCACTGACTACAAAATAAATCTAGACTACAATCTGAAAAGAAGAGTGAACTGCAAGAATAGCATCTCCTATGCCCGTATACAGTTCTGGTTAAGCTCGGTATCGAAGGTCTTAAACCTCTTTCACAAACCCAACTCAATCACCTATGATCGACGAAAACCTCTGCATATGATTAAAACCTTATTTGCACACAGCTAAACCTATATCTCAAAAACCCATATGCCCATGATCTACAAAGAGATCTTACATCATATTTATACCAACCCGGGACCTAAACAATTAAGTCGACCACCTAAAAGATAATAAAATAAATTCATAACATAAACCCACAATGCAATGATCAACCAAGTCGGCCTAAGAATGAAACAACATAATCCAATCAATAGATCCAACCAGAAACGCATCGGGATCATCCACCAACACGTTACATAAACCAGTCCATAACCTAGCCGAGTAAGATAGCATTAGGGTCCACACCCAAATCCAACACCACCGATCAATAAGAACATGAACAAAATAACCAACAACATCCTGAAATCCATCTAGAAGGTGCCAACACCACTTATCGTGTGCATCAAAAGATCTTCAACAAATCTCTGTCGGTAGAACCCTTACTGATAACCAAAATGCTTACTAGAACAAATGATATCTCCTGAGTCATCAAATCCCAAACCAACTGATCGTGATACACATCTCAATAGCATGAATGACATATCCAAACCAATTCCACAAACTGAAGCATATCGGATCATAATCCAACCGCTCTATCGGAACCTACCGAAAACCGATAAATAACCAAAACAGTCGGTGTTGCCATCATTGACAAAACATCAATGCAACACATAATCAATTTCTCCAATTGCCAACAGAAATAATGGGAAACAATGTCCTCTGTAAACCCTAATCGCTACTAAAATCAATCTGTAAACCCTGGTCGTCGTAAAAGGGAACTCTTTGCAAATACAAAATATGAAATAACAGGAAACAATGTCCTCTCTAAACCCTAACTACCACTACAATGAAACTCTTTGCAAATACAATAAATAAATACCAATAGCAGCAGTAAGAAATATCTAAGCTGCACAACCTCATGTAAAAAACAACCTCTATAATATGCTTTGTAAACCCTACTCAGGGTAGAATGAAACTCTTTGCAAATGCCAAAATGGCATACCAAAAAAATCCTTTGCAGTATGCTCTGTAAACCCTAGTCGTCGTAAAAGGCAACTCTTTAGAGATAGGAAAATGACTACCGAACACCCAAAAAAGCATTGTCATCCGAACCCAACACGAAATGCCCAGCAGTAATTACATTCAATTAACAATCAGACACAAAGACACACAATAAACTCATTTGACTATCTTTCCTAAGAAACACGGACAAATACACACAAAGAACGAACAAATAACTGGAAACAATGTCTTTGCAAATACAATAACTCGATACCAATAGTAGCAGTAAAAAATATCCAACCTGCACAACCTCACACAAAAAACAACCTCTGTAGTATGCTTTGTAAACCCTACTCACCTCAAAATGAAACTCTTTGCAAGTAACAAAAATGACTACCAAATACCAAAATAAGACTTGCCATCCAAAACCAATACAAGGTGTCGAGCAATTAATTACATTCAATGTATAATAATCATTCAAAAATGCTTTGTCACCACAACCCGACACATACTCAACACACGTCACCTGTGAGACAACTCATGTCCCCTATTAGACAAGCCACGTTCGCCAAAAAATCCCACCACAAACTGACCATCCGATAGCCCGCGTTGTCCTCAAAAAGGTCATCATTTGTTCATCGCAAAACCCCATCAGAAAGAAAAAGGTCCGGATGGCTGAAAAAAATTTGACGATAAAAGCCCATGCTAAACGCCTATCAGTGTAAACATGGCCCAAAATCAATGTTCACAAAGAGGTTCCACTACCAAAGAATTTTAAGAAAAATTTCATAAAATGGCAAATCCATCACAAAAATAAGATTGAACCCAAAAAACTATTGCAAAAACTTCTAGATCACCACAAGCCATAAACAAGGAGGCGCGAGATAAGCCTCCACTCTTGTGCCCCTAAAAAAAATTTACAAAAATTTCTTCTTTTAGATTTTGACAATTAGATACTTGTTCTTAAGGTTTTGGGTCTTTCTAAACATAATGGTGAGATCCATTTGGGACCAAGATGCACCAAAAAAATTACCCAAAAACCAAAACTCTCAAAAAGAAAATAAGGAATTGCATATTTGATGCTCTAATATCATGTTGGTGTTGATCACTCAACCCCATAGCTCATAAAGATCACTTGCAATCAAACACCTATAACAAAGCGAGAGAAAAGCAAATAGCTATGAAGGCCAAAAAATAATTGATCACGAAAGATGAATCATGATGATTATCTCAATAATTGAATGAATAATAATGTTATAATGAATGCTTATAAAGAAAACCTACAGGCTAAATAAAGAGCAACCCTAGGGGAGGATAAGACTAGATCACAACATGTGTCCTCTGATAATATGATGAAACTATAAAGATTCGATCAACTACTGAGAGGGGGGGTGAATCAGTTGTTCGACAATTAACTAAATTTTCACCAAACTTATTTCCAAGTTAGAATAAACTCACAAAGTTAACCAGTTTAGTCACTAAAATAAATCTGCAGTTGCACTGTTAAACCTTACCAGTTGACCTAATACTTCAGTGATATAATGCAACAGATATGAAACTTAAATACCATTTGACCAAAACCTTAAACCACTTCACTAATACCAGTAATAACATATTTCAAATCATTTCCAATCATTTAAATATATCTATGTAGATTTACCAATCATTCATATCAGCCATACCAAAAACACATCATAAAATCATTCACCACTTGACACAACGATTTTTCACGTGGAAACCTAAATGGGAAAAACCACGGTGGAGATGAATACCCACAAGTATTCTTTGAACTCTTCTAAAGTTCACCTTGTTAGGAGCCAAGCCTGGTTGGAAGCTTATACAATAATGTTCTATTAGGAACAGATCCGGTTAAGGACCACCCGATTAAGGGATTGACTACAAATTCCCCGTTAAAGGTAATACCCTATTAAAGGCAACCTCAGTGGAGGATTTCAAATCCAACCTAATGGATCACCTGGTTAGAGGATTACAACAACAAGCCTGTTAGAGCTTACCCTATGAGGGGATTTCAAAACTGCTGTAATGGTTAGAGAACAACGGGTTCTTTGACCGATCTAGAAATAGCACTTCCTTGTTGAATTAGATCCTTTACCGCTCCTATCTACCTTCACATCATTCTGCAGACACACCTCCTGGTTCGGCAATAATCATTTTCACACTCTATCAAATTGCCAACACTCTTTGAATCAAATCATCGACCTTATAAACAAATACATTAGGTCGATAACACAACACAGACACTACAATTCTCATAGAGATTACAAACACATCAGTTCAATCTTGATCAACCTTATAAACAAATTCATTGCAATCTGTGAGATTTTGTCAATATCAAGAGCTAAATGAAATGTACAAAATAGAGACACAATATAGGACAAGAATAAGTTGTATTCTCATCAATAGAAAATGATCAATAATATCCAATCACATACAATATAGATGAGCCTGCTTATATAGGCAAGGCTAGGGATATGTGAGCACACAAACATGACATGTGGCTCAATAAGAAACAAGGGTAGGTAGGAGAAATAATATAATAATCTACATGAGGTGGATCACCCACTGAATCTGGAGTGTAACAACAAGATCAACACCATAAAAGGTGGAATTTCTAATGCTTGAGACTTAGAAGCCTTAAGAATGCCCATGCTTATCAACTTAGTTTGTTCCATCATCAACATTTCATTGAAAGCATCAAATGTAGGCATTGTGTAGTTTGAACCCATTATCATCCTATGGGTTTGGAAACTAGAAACAAATGTTGCATATTCTTGTGGAAGCTTGCCTATCAAGTTGAATATCAATTGATTATCCTTCTTATCAATGCCACAATCTTTGAGTTGTGCCCTCAACTCATTTGCCTTAGTGACATAATCTTGTATAGTATCAAAGTTCTTGGGATCTAACATGGTGAGATCACTATCAATTTGATATCCCCTAATCTCATCAACTTGACCATACAAGTCTTGAAACTTTTGTCAAGCATCCTTGATTAGAGTACACTTCTCAATATGAAAAATGAGATCCTTTGATACTTACTTTCTTAAGGTACCAATTGCCATGATATTTTTAGTGAGCCAATCCAAGTGACCAACTGGATCAACCTTAGGATCAGCGAGAGCAACAATAGTTCCATCAATGTAATGAGTGAGTCATTTTTCCATAAGTTTACTCCATGCATCAATTTTCCAAGTAGCATAATTATGAGGAGTTAAGAGAGGAAACTTAGAAGAACCCATAGCAGCAAAAAGGAAGGAACAAAAGAGCACAAAAGCACAAGAGACACCCCCCCAAATTCACTCAATCAAAGTACCCCCCCAAAAATGATGATTTTGGCACTTTATATGTAGTGCGTGTACAATAGGCCACTTGCAAACAATGGCAAGATAGACTTTTGATTTTGTTTTACAACTGCCCCAATAGGCTGAGAACTACAAAGCAAAAGATCAGAAGATAGATCTATGCAATACAAATGCCAAATTGGCCAAATAAGACCATATGATGAAAGTACAATTTCTACCCACAATTGCTACAAACTGATAGCATAGTCTGAGAGTAGACAAAAAATAACGCACTTTCAAAACAAATGGCACTTGAAAAGGAGTTCGTATGAGCCCGAACAGAGACCTGGAAGTTGCAGAAATGGGGATTGGACAGGTACAGTCACCAAAAACTGAGAATTCTGAAAAATCTGTCCATCAAAATCAGAAAATAATTCCACCACATGAAAGTACATGAAATTCTAGCCCATTTTTAAAAAAATTGCACCTAAAAAAGAGCAAAAATGAGCAAGTTATGGTCATTTGAAGTTGAACTGCAAAATCAAAAAACTCAATGAGAGGGGCCTGCAAATTTTTGAAAAATGATGGCGTCAGCAAACTGCGGGGTTAAATTTGACGGTCGTATGACCATCGCCAAAACTTCACGGCTGACTGGGCGTTGACCTGGTGCGATCTAATTGGCCAAAAAAAGCTGACTGTACAAGCTGATTTGGCAGGTGACTGGGCTTAGTCTGCTGACGTGGCGCTCAGGTGGGTCTCGGTGTCTGCGTGACAGTTGCCGGAGTGGCCGGAAAACCGGCGGCGGCTGCCAGAAAGTCGAGACCCAGCGGGAGCGGGAGCCAACGGTGGCGGGCAAGGGCGGCGCGGGGCTGGCGGCGGGAGGCTTCTACGCGGGGGCTACAGCGCGGGAGGCTGAGGCGCTCGAGACACTGTGGCGGTTGCAGCGCAAAGGGCTGCGGGCGGTGCCGCAGCGGGGGAGCTGAGCAGTGTTGCGCGGGGGAGCTGGCAAGGCTGAAGGGGCCGGTGGGAGCGGCGGCGGTGCCGGAGGGGTCGGAAGGGGAGCGGCAGCTGTGGCTTCCGGCTGAGCTGCGGGCTGCGGACTGCGGCTACGGCGGGGGCGCTGCCAATGGGCGGTGAATGAGGAGCCACCAGTGTTGGAGGAGCCCTGCAGACCTGCGGGTTAGTGGGGGGTCTTCGGACCCCCAAAATATATTTTTTTTTTTTTTTAAAATTTTAATTAATTTTTTTCCGAATTTTTTTTTAATTTTTTTTTTTTTTGAAAAAAAATTTCGAAATTCGTACAATAATAGCAAAACTGGCGAAAAAAAATTTCTCACCAAAATAGGCCGACTTTATAACCAAAATTCATGGAAATGGCCTTCTGGACGCAATGGCGGGGTCGGATCTGGTCTAGGACGCCTCCAAAAGATGTTGTTCCTCAAATCTGCCTCTTGACGTCGCAATAATGCCTCTTCAAGATGAATCAATGAAGCCCCAATGGCTCTGATACCATGTGAGATTTTGCCAAGATCAAGAGCTCAATGAAATGTACAAAATAGAGACATAATATAGGACAAGAATAAGCTATATTCTCATCAATAGAAAATGATCCATAATATCCTGTAGACACCTAAAATTGTCATATCTAATTAAATAAATATTTTATTTATTTAATTATCCAAGCCTAATTCTTCTATTAATTAAATAAATCTTTATTTATTTAATTAATTCATTTATCCTCTTCTAGCCTTATTTCTCATTTAAATAAATACATTTATTTATTTAAATTATCCTTTTCCTAAATTAAATAAATATTTTTATTTATTTAATTATCCTACTTCTTCTATTTATTAAATAAATCTTTATTTATTTAATTAATTCATTAGCTTTTTCTACCCATGACACATGTCATTCATCTCTTAATTCATACACTACCTACCCCTTTCATTATTTTATTATTTCCTTTACCTACCCTCTAATCCTAGCCGACCTCTCTTTTTACACCTCTCAATCTTATCCCTCCATTTCATATAGTGTCTTCTATATAAGGAGATGCTTCCTTCATTATCAAACCCTAATCATTCTATGCATTCTAATCACTCAGCCTAATCGACAATTTGAAGGACTCGACTACACTACGATCCTACTTGCAACCACATTCTGTTCTTTGTTGAGCTCTTGTGCATATAAAAATCTGAGAGCAAATATATCAAGCAAGATCAATGGAGATAGGAAGAATGGAGATCAAAACCCTATTGGACATGTGATGGTATAATCTTTGTGATTTTGAGTTATTTGCATTGTCTTAGGTAATCTTCATATGTTATGGTGGATCTTTGTTCATTGTTAGGCTAGGGTTTAGTGGTTGGATTCATTTAGCCTTTCAATTTTGTTATTATTGTTATCCATTTTCACCATATACATTTTGGCACGCCCGGTGGGACTCTTGTCCCTTTGCATTTAACATTTTTGTTGCAGATTTTGCATTTTTGAAGTTGCAGATCGGACAATTTTCGACGACATTTTAGGTTTTTCCGCGTCTGCGAGCGTTCGGATCGCGTTTTTGTGTTTCAGAAGCATCTGCAATATCGTGAATCGCGTCTGTGTTTTTGTTAGAATTTATTTTGCAGGTTTTTGGAGCTGCGTCTGTGAATTGAAAACGCGTCTGTGTCGAATCTACCTGCGTCTGTGTTCGGAAAAAACGTCTGCGTTCTGTGAGCGCGTCTGTGCGTCACAGAACCGCGTCTGTGTCATACAGACGCGTTTGTGTCTGGTATAACTTCGTCTGTGCTTTCTGTTTTGCAATTTTCAAATTTTTCTTTGATTCGGGTTTTCGGATTTTATACTTAGGGTTTCAGATCTGGTTTATTTTCAGCTAACCCTTGCAGATCTAGCTAACTAAGTTTGTGCAGCTTGCTTTGGAGGCAAAAAAAAATGTTTTTGTTGAAGGCCCCTTTTTCACAAAGTCTTTTGGGTTTTCTAAAATTTACCTAACTTATGTTCTTGCAGGAAGGGGTTATCATTTGAAACAACCCAAACTACTAACAATTTTGTTGCAGGGTCTTTGCTAGGGTTTTGTAATTTTGTTGTGTGCCTTGTTTTCATAGATTAGCAAACACTTCAATTGGTGCACTAAAATTGAATCATTGTCTTTTGTGTCTTGAGCAATAGGCTCTTTTTGTTCAATCTTTAGAGGGCCTGTCTTCCCGTGTGGTCATTAGGACTACTAGTGAGAAGAGAACGACCCAAGTGGTAGCGAGGAAAACCCACCTCATCCGAACCACTATAATCAAATGTATTCATGGTGAAAACTATGAATAACGTGTGCTGATTAGTTCATACCGACACTATGTCTCCCCATAAACCCGTTTGATCAAATTTATTTGATCATTTGTAGGGCGTAACCCCTACCGGCTGGGAGCCTTCTGTATTTACAGAGTTGAAAGTGCCGCATGTAAGGCCACACGAGCGGATGCCCTTACTAGCACCTTTTTGTTTTAGAAGCCCAAATCCTTCTAGTTGTTGAGGCAGGAGGTCGGACCTCTGGTAGCGGCCCACACACATACGGTTCTTAGTAGAGATACAAAGTTCGCCATGGGGAGTTTTCATGGGGACTAATGCTTGGCTGACCCGAGAAGTGAGTGCCGAGGGTGGAGCCAGTGAGGTCAAGCATCTAAGTATCCGCTCTGAATAGCGTAGCCTCGGGGGTAAAACCCTATGTGGGATCAACAACTATTGTCTTGGCCAGCCCTAAGATTTGTGCTTGTCTTATGCTAAACACTCAAACATTCAAGACTAAACAACAAAACATTGTGTCTTTTGTGTCTTCAAGTGTATCCAAAACTTTTCACATCAAACAACACACTTTTGGAGTCTAGACAGTTTGCAAACATTGAGTCATCAACATTGTGTCCTCTTGTCACGAAAAACAGTCAAACAGTCGGATTTGGTCACAACAAAACAACTTCACAATTTGGAAAAATTGCACGAAGTTTACAGAAACGCGTCTGTGTCTGTTTTAACCGCGTCTGCGTAATCTAAGCGCGTCTGTGAAGGGCAGAATAGCGTCTGTGTTTTTATCAACATCTGTGTCCAACAGAGAAGCGTCTGTGTCTGGGAATCGCGTCTGTAAAGCATACAGAGGCGTCTGTGTCAGGAATTGAAAACTTTAACAGTCCAGCAAACAAAGAAAATCAGTTTCGGAATACTTGAGCTTCCTAGGTTGTCTCTTCAGGTTTCATCTAGCATTCAACCTGTCCTAAGGTCTCATACAGTCCATCATTGCTTTACATCTCATTTTACATTCATACTTGTCTAAAAACTTGAGTCAAAAAGGTCACTTGCTTGTCCTCACTATACTCTTTCAACACACTACATACAACTACACTTTGCTAAGTGGTCCCTCATCAATGTTTCTTACCTTTGGGTCTCATTTGGTCTTACTTAGAGTCAAGGTCAGCTTACCTCATCAAGAGAAACGATCCTCTCTTTGGAAGTCACACCTACTCTACTACTTACATACTTGGTCTTACACTTTGGACATTGCAAGTACACCTCAAGATTCATTTACATTCCATACAACTCTTGGTCTTCCATACTCTTTTCACTTTTCATCTAGTCTCTCACATCTTGGTCAAACACCTAGTTCATGGTTGAAACCCGCCTTCAAAAATCTAGGAGAATAGCTAAAGAAGCTCAAGAGTCCACAAACATGAGTTCTTATGAGTATGACAATGATTTATTCTACAATCCTGAGCACACTATATTACCAGACATGAATGTTTATAGAAACAATCCAAATGTGGAAAGCGCAAATACTATAAACAACAATGCTACACACAATGACAATGTTGACAACTCTTCAATACTATCAGCAGACATAGAAGAATCCATAATGAATCCTCATTTCAATAGATTGGTTGAAGAGATAATGAGGAGAGATCGTCGGTACTTTTTACACATGATGGCACAAAGTGGAGCTAAAATACCGCATGATTTTGACTTATCTCAACTTATGGAAAGTCGACCCTCACAACAAACTCAACCCAACATGGATCAAAGGAGACCAAATAGTGGAGGAAATAGAGGACCGAATAATATGATGCCTGAGTCACCATCAGTTTTGCTTCAAAAACCAGCAATCCCACATACACAAGCTCAAACGTATGATACTTACACTCAAAGACCATCATGGAGGCCTTATGCAGACAAATATGCACAATTACATGCTCAAGGTATGGATCAATCAAAACAAGTGGATACTCAAAGACATCCTCAAAATTTTGACACAAGGAGACCTCATGTCAAAATTGGGGGCAACACAATGGAAAATGAAATGCCTATTGAGTATGGTATATATGCACAAAACAGATATGGGGTCCCTCAACATGAAGTTATGCCAAGTGCTCCATATATGCCGCAACAATATAGACCTCCATATGGACATGTCTACGATCAGTATCATCCATACATGCAACAAGCTCCTCCTCAAATGGGTGTTTCAAACATGGGGTATGCTACAAGAAATCAATCTCCTCCCAAGAATAATTTGGAACAACAAATTAGAGATCTACAAAAGAAGATGGAGGACATGAGTACATCAAAACCAACATACACTATGAGAGATATATGTCCTTATCCCTTTGATAAGAGCATTTCAATGCCCCCATTTCCTGCACACTTTGTGACGCCAAAATTTGACAAATATAGAGGGAGAGGAGACCCCAAGGCACACATAAGACAATTCTTCACAGCCTGCATTGAGGTAGCGGCAGAAGAAACATACTTGATGAGGTTGTTTCCACAAAGCTTAGGTGATCAAGCTATGGAATGGTTTTCTCAATTACCTCCCGGTATTAAGTCATGGGGTGACTTGGCCGAGGCATTCATTCAGCATTTCTCCTACAACATAGAAACAGATGTCTCAGTTACTACCTTGTGCAATACTAAACAAAAGGAAGGAGAATCTTTTGCAACATTTTTACAAAGATGGAGAAACTTAGCTAGCAGATGCTCTTGTAAAATCCCACAAAAACAAATGGTAGAAATGTTCACTCAAAACGTTAACAAGGATATTGGCTATGATCTCAGGAAATCTTGTTTGTCCACATTCAAGGATGTTATTGAAAAGGGCCCAGCAACAGAAAAGGTCTTAATTGAACAAGGAGTCATTAAGATATTCAAGGAAAACAAAGATGACTTTAAAGGAAAAGACAAGCCAAGATTTTGGAATAAGAAAAAGAATACAGTTAATGATGGTGTTGTTGATGCCAATACGGTGAGACCCAAATTCATCTTTTCTGGATTGAGTTCTACAAACAATCAAGTGAATACTCAAACAACTTCTAGACCACGAAGGAAGTACACTCCATTGGGAGAACCACTTGAATCAGTCTTCAAAAAGCTTGTGGCAAACAAAGTGATCACAGTTCCAGATTTTCCTCCATATGAACCAAAGGTCAAACCAAATTGGTGGAATGATGATGAGTATTGTGAATTTCATAAGAGCAAGGGTCATAAGACAGGAAATTGCCATCGACTGAAGAACATTGTGCAAGATCTCATTGATAGAGGTGACATTGAGATTGAGGGACATTCATCTAATCAAGAACATGTGATGTTTAAGGAACCATTCCCAAAACATGACAAAGGAAAAGCTAAAGCCACAGAGGATCAAACCAACTATACCAGAGCATCTTATAACTATGATTCAACTATCAATCACATCTCGATGGACAATTACGTCTCTACTATTATCATCAAGGACAAAGCGTCTGAGAATTCTACTTTGAGACCCAAGATTGTCCTAAAAGGTGTTGGATCTTCTTCCGAACCTACCTCTGAATGTCATGTTACAACCCGTCGAGGTAAAATGACTTTGCAAGGTGCTCCAACTAAAAACATCGCTTCTTCATCAACCAAACCTGAGTATGACCTTGTAGAACAATTAGGGAAGACACCCGCGCTCATCTCCATTCTTGAGCTCCTACGCATATCCCCTGCACATAAGGCTATTCTTGACAAAATCTTGAGAGACACTGCTGTTCCTACTGATCTGAACGTGGACCAGTTTCAAGCCATGGTGGGATACCTTTCCATTCCACACTCCCTTACATTCACAGAAGCCGATGACGCCTTTGTAAGTCAGCCACATAATGCACCATTACACATTGAAGCCTTCATACACATTCACAATTGGGATATTCTGATAAAGCTGTGAATTCTACAAACAAAATCACCATTAAGGCATATGACGATGAAGAGCGTTCATCCAAGGGCACAGTCACCTTACCTCTCAGAGTTGGGCCAGTTACAAAGGATGTGGTTTTCCAAGTACTTGATCTGGATCTCACATACAACATATTGCTAGGACGTCCTTGGATTCATGAAATGAGGGCAGTCCCATCTACATATCATCGATGTATCAAGTTTCCACACAATGGAGTTGAAGTGACCGTCAAAGCGGATCCAAATCCATTCATATATTGCAACAATCTGCAACCTCAATCAGAAATAACAATCCCAGTCAATCGCAAAGCTGTTCCTTCATCAGCATATGTGGATCCTGAATCCTTAAAAGCTTCTACATCCAAACAAGCAGAGCTCAAAGACAAGTTCAAGATTAAAGACATGGGATGTGGTGAGTATATCTTTCATGTTGATCAACTCCCACTGTCTCCTAAGACATTCAGTCAACATGAACAATCTACAAACAATTTGCAATGCCAAGGAATTGGGTATGAACCACCTAGTGTTGTGGCTACTAAGTCTGAATGCAAATCTCCTCTAGTGGTGCAAGCACCTCTTGATATCAATAGTCCTAAGAGTGGTTCCAGCGAAGAATCTATTGAGCATATCTCTAGCCCTCTTGATAACTCACATAGCTTTACCATGTCATCTACTCATTCCATTTCCACTCCACTTCCAGACTTGGATCAACAAGAATTACAAAAGCCCTTACTCATTAGGGATCAAAAATCAAGCTTTGAAAAGAAAAATTTAAAAGTCAAAAATAAAGAAAAGTGCTTCAGTCCAAATCAAAATCAAAAGCTATTGGACTCTACAAAAATCAAAGTCAAGGATAAAACTCATATGAAGCAAAAAGAGCAAGAGTTGATCTCCCCTAACACCAAAATAACTGGGGGCAAAAGTTCTACAATTTTAAGTCAAAAAGCATACTTGTTGATCCTAAGTCTCCATCATGCTATCCTACTTTCACTTCTTTTCACAATCATAAGCCTTCATAACTCATCCACTTGTTCCACACATCCATCTCCTTTTGGCGATACATCATGGACCTTTAATGGAGCTTCCTCAAAGGACTTTGTTATCAGGGATGCCCAAACTTCTTCAGGTGACACGCATATGGGCCTACGTAGTCCACACTCTAGTAATTCTATCTCAGTTCCTTTATCAAGGAAGACAGTCACTCGAGATACACATCATTCAGTTAAGGAACAATGCAGCTACAATCATAAAGTCAAGCCTCACACATTTGAGGTAGGTGACTTGGTTCTCAGAGAAAACCCCAAAAATCAGCAAGACAGAGAGAAGAAGGGCAAGTTCGAACCAAATTGGCTTGGTCCTTACATCATTACAGCAGCATATGGATTTGGGGCATATCAGCTCTCAACTACAGAAGGTGAAACTTTAGAGGATCCTATCAACAACATGCACCTTCGCAGGTTCTACACATAGCTCTTTGGAATATCCTAATTCAAAAATACAAAAAAAAAATTATAAAACAAAAAAATCGTTACTTGGTGAAAACCTGACAAACAGGCGCCTTGTGACACAAAAAAAATTGAAAAAATCAAAAAAAGTAAAGAGAAATAATTTCGTCCAACGGTGAAAACCACTTCGGTGGCGCCTTGGGCAAGTACCATGGTGAAAACTGGGTTCCCAGCGCCATGCGTAGAGACTTTTCTCCTCCCTCCTTCAGGATTCACTTTCATCCTTTCACTTTGCACACACTCACAACCTATCCATCCATAATAAACTTACCCATTCCCATCATGGCTTGTTATTGATCTACCCAAGATTGGTTAGCCATTCATACTAACCCCCCTTTTCACTCCCTTTCCATCCATAATAAACCAGATCCTATCTGTGGCTAAGGCAAATCCTACGTCTAGTGATGGGTGTGGAACTGAAAACATCACATGTTTTGAGGAGTACAGTTTCTTCCAGCTTCCTTCAGTTAGTGATGGGTGTGGAACTGAGAACATCACATGTTTCAAGGAGTACAGTTTCTTCCAGCTTCCTTCAGTCTATCTGCGCACAATCCGCAATAAAGCAACATTTGCATCACAGATCCGCAATAAAGTTTCGTCTTCTTCGCAATAAAGTATCAGTTTCATGGATTCAGTCAGTTTCAGATGAGACATAGCAGCAACAATGGGCTTCAACAAAATCAAATCTTTCAACAGACTCAGACAACATTATGGTTCAGTGTTAATCTATCCCTTTTGTGAAAGTGAACATTGTGACCACAATCAAAGAAGATAAGATGAACTGATACAGAGATGCCCCAAGATGGGAATTATATGCCCCCTCGAGAGATTGGATGAAAATGTCTGAAAAGATTGCAGACAATCTCTCGATAAGAAAGACGGGATAGAATGGACTGATCAGATAAAGTGACAAAGTCACGGGATAAGGAAAACCGACTCGGGAAATGAGAGCTAGGGCAATCTATAAGATAGACCACGGGGGAAAATACATCCTCATTGTCATCTACACCGTCACAAGAGCATAGTGCAGAGCGAAAATAGAGCAGTAGCAGTCAACAGCGATGGCTTTGGTTCATAGATTTGACCGCGTTCGCTGATTCCAAAGGCCAGTAGAGGTAGGAGAGCCAGTAAGTACCACAAAACCTCCTCGTACTTTGATGCATTTATTGTTGTCATTAATGCATGCTAGGTAATGTAATAAATGCACGTTTATGTCATGTAAGCGCGTTTGCGTTTGAAAAGTATGAATTTGCATCTTCTAGGTCAAATCAACAGTTCTGTGATGAACATATGCTGTCGATTGGATAAGCTACTGAGAGGATACACTCAAGCAGGCCCTCTAGGAAGACTAGGATAGATCAAGGCACTTTGTGATGAATAGCGAGTACCAAGATAGAGTACTTTGTGATGAACAGGGAGTACTGAAATATGAGCAGCACTTTGTGATGAACAGGGAGTGCGAATGTGAGTAACACTTTGTGATGAACAGGGAGTGTCACACACGTAGTACTTTGTGATGAACAGGGAGTACCACTAGGATAGATAACCATATGCATTTAGATAAAAAGTAGCATTTTGTGATAAACAGGGAATGCCACTATAACTGACATGATTGATTTGCTTGACTGCAGGAGTATTTGCCGATGCTAGAGTCATGGGAGAGATTCCCGTCGACACAGAGGTTGCGACCTGAGTTGTCGCTCGAGGAAAGAGCTGCCATCGAGGAGATGGGTTTGAGACATGTGTTGTATGTGCCTGAGTTTCGAGCAAACATGGGTTTGCTGACTGTGCTGGCTGAGAGATGGCACTCAGAGACTTGTACGTTTCATCTGTCGATGGGTGAGATGACAGTCACCCTGGAGGATGTATATAGGATTCTGCGGATACCGATCGATGGGGAGTTAGTACCCTACGATTGAGATGGAGACAGGGATGCACTGAGATGAGTGTTCTAGGATCCGGGACTGGAGATGAGGGTGGGACATGTGGCATGGGATACCATGACATGGACAGGATTAGCACTACCAATAGTGTTGGCAGGAGTGATCAGTGAGTTCCTCTGTATCAGTTTTGTACCATTTTGTATAATGATGTAGACACCTGCGGGTGATTGTAGCCATATGATTTTGACATCATTGCATCATGACACTTTATATATATATGTGAGATGATTCATCTTTGCGGCAGCTATATGCATGTGTACCTATGTGATGAGATGTTCTTATGTGATGCTTATGATATGGATGCAAATATGCATATGATGCAATGCAATATTTTTTTATTTTTTTGTTCGTTTATGTTTTAGATGTGATGCATGATGCAAATGTGAATGTATGTAATGCAAATGAATATGATAATGCAAATGATTATTTACCTGATGAAAATGTAAGATGTGCTAACATATGTTGTATGCAGGATGTGATGCAATTGTGATATCTGAAATGCTTATATGTGGTGATGCAGGTGTAACTATATGAAATGCAAATGTTTTTGGTGTGTCATTATACTCAGTCATGTGATAGCGGGCTACGCGGACTCGAGAAGGACGATGGAAGTCAATCAAGAAAGGGGGATGGAAGACAGAAGATATGAACGTGAAAGAGCTTCTTGTGCGTTATCATCATCGAGCTTTATTATGGCAGAATAGGTTATGACAATCGAGGCATATGTTTGACCCAGAAAGTCATTGTACCCGTTTGCATGGAGATAAGACAGCCACAAACAAGGAATGCCCCAGTTCATACTAGACTCACAGTGTCCTCATATCCTTGGACAAGTCATAGCATTACTAAAAGACAATCCACAGACAACAAATGCAAATAGGTGACGATACCCCATCCTCGCCTTTCTAGTCAAAGACATCCTGGAAAAGCTAAAAGACATGTCACCAAAAGATAAAATCAAAAGAAAACCAAGACTCGACACCAACATCCACTGTAGTCCTCAAGTTTAGTGTCTCTTGTCACTTGTATAAGTCTTATTTGATTGTGGTCACAATGTTCACTTTCACAAAAAGGATAGATAGCACTGAACCATATGTTGTCTGAGTCTGTTGAAAGATTTGATTTTGTTGAAGCTCATTGTTGCTGCTGTGTCTCATTTGAAACTGACTGAATCCATGAAACTAATACTTTATTGCGGAGAAGATGAAACTTTATTGCGGATCTGTGATGCAAATGTTGCTTTATTGTGGATTGTGTGCGGACAGACTGAAGGAAGCTGGAAGAAACTGTACTCCTCAAATCATGTGATGTTCTCAGTTCCACACCCATCACTAGACGTAGGATTTTGCCTTAGCCACAGATAGGGTCTGATTTATTATGGATGGAAAGGGATGAAAAGGAATGTTTATTATGAATGGCTAACCAATCTTGGGTAGATCAATAACAAGCCATGATGGGAATGGGTAAGTTTATTATGAACGAATTGGTCGTGAGTGTGTGCAAAGTGAAATGATGAAGAGAATCCTGAAGGAGGGAGGAGCAATGTCTCTACACATGGCGCTGGTGACCCAGTTTTCACCATGGTACTTGCCCAGGGCGCCACTGAAGTGGTTTTCACCGTTGGACGAAATTATTTCTCTTTACTTTTTTCAAATTTTTCAATGTTTTTTTGTGTCACAAGGCGCCTGTTTGCCAGGTTTTCACCAAGTAACGATTTTTTTTGTTTTTATAAATTTTTTTGTATTTTTGAATTTTTTAAATTTTTTTGTATTTTTGAATTAGGATATTCCGACGAGCTATGTGTAGAACCTGCGAAGGTGCATGCTGTTGATAGGATCCTCCAAAGGTTCACCTTCTGTAGTAGAGAGCTGATATGCCCCAGATCCATATACCGCTGTGATGATGTAAGGACCAAGCCAGTTTGGTTCAAACTTGCCCTTCTTATCTCTGTCTTGCTGATTCTTGGGGTTCTCTCTAAGGACTAAGTCACCTACCTCAAATGTGCGAGGCTTGACCTTGTGATTGTAGCTGCATTGTTCCTTGATTGAATGATGTGTAGCTTGAGTGACTGTCTTCCTTGATGAAGGAACTGAGATAGAATTACTAGCATGTGGACTACACAGGCCCGTATGCATGTCACCTGAAGAAGTTTGGGCATCCCTGATAACAAAGTCCTTCAAGGAAGCTCCATTAAAGGTCCATGATGTATCGCTAGAAGGGGATGGATGTGTGGAACAAGTGGAAGAGTTATGAAGGCTTATGATTGTGAAAAGAAGTGAAAGTAGGATAGCATGATGGAGACTTAGGATCAACAAGTATGCTTTTTGACTTAAAATTGTAGAGCTTTTGCCCCCAGTTATTTTGATATTAGGGGAGATCAACTCTTGCTCTTTTTCTTTCATTGGATTTTTATCCTTGACCTTGATTTTTGCTGAGTCCAATAGCTTTTGGTTTTGATTTGGACTGAAGGAATTTTCTTTATTTTTGACTTTTAGATTTTTCTTTTCAAAGCTTGATTTTTGATCCCCAATGAGTAAGGGCTTTTGTAATTCTTGTTGATCCAAGTCTGGAAGTGGAGTGGAAATGGAATGAGTGGATGATATGGTAAAGCTATGTGAGTCCTCAAGAGGGTTGGCGATACGCTCAATAGATTCTTTGTTGGAACCATTCTTAGGACTATTGATATCAAGAGATGCTTGCACCACTAGAGGAGATTTGCATTCAGACTTAGTAGCCACAACACTAGGTGGTTCACACCCAATTCCTTGGCATTGAAAATTGTTTGTAGGTTGTTCTTGTTGACAGAATACCTTAGGAGATAATGGGAGTTGGTCAACATGAAATATATACTCACCACATCCTAGGTCTTTAATCTTGAACTTTTCTTTTAGCTCTGCTTGTTTGGATGTAGAAGCTTTTAAAGATTCAGGATCCACATATGTCGATGAAGGAATAGCTTCTCGATTAGCTAGAATTGTTATTTCGGATCTAGGTTGTAGATTGTTGCAATATATGAATGGATTTGGATCTGCTTTGACGGTCACTTCAACTCCATTGTGTGGAAACTTGATACATCGATGATATGTAGATGGGACTGTGCTCATTTCATGAATCCATGGGCGTCCCAAGAGTATGTTGTATGTGAGATCGATGTCTAGGACTTGACAAACCACATCCTTTGTAACTAGCCCAACTCTGAGAGGTAAGGTGACTGTGCCCTTGGATGAACGCTCTTCATCGTCATATGCCTTGATGGTGATTTTGTTTGTAGAATTCACAGCTTTATCAGAATATCCCAATTGTTTAATGGTGCTCAATGTACAAATGTTTAGACCAGCTCCTCCATCTATCAGGACTCGCTTTATTCGATGTTTGTGTATGAAGGCTTCAATGTGTAATGGTGCATTATGTGGCTGACTTACGGAGGTGTCATCGGCTTCTGTGAATGTAAGGGAGTGTGGAATGGAAAGGTATCCCACCATGGCTTGAAACTGGTCCATGTTCAGATCAGTAGGAACAGCGGTGTCTCTCAAGATTTTGTCAAGAATAGCTTTATGTGCGGGAGATATGCGTAATAGCTCAAGGATGGAGATGAGCGCGGGTGTCTTCCCTAACTGTTCTACAAGGTCATACTCTGGTTTGGTTGATGAAGAAGCGGCATTTTTAGTGGAAGCACCTGGCAAAGTAATCTTACCTCGACGGGTTGTAACATGACATTCAGAGGTAGACTCGGACGAAGATCCCACACCTCTTAGAACAATCCTGGGTCTCTGAGGAGGATTCTCAGGATTTTTGTTCTTGATAGTAATAGTAGAGATATGATTGTCCATCGAGATGTGGTTGATAGTTGAGTCATAGTTGTAAGGTGCTCTAGTATAGTTGGCTTGATCATCTGTGGCTTTACCTTTTCCCTTGTCATGCTTTGGGAATGGTTCCTTAAACATCTCATGTTCTTGATTAGATGAATGTCCCTCAATCTCAATGTCACCTCTATCAATGAGATCTTGCACAATGTTCTTCAGTCGATGGCAATTTCCTGTCTTATGACCCTTGCTCTTATGAAATTCACAATACTCATCATCATTCCACCAATTCGGCTTAACCTTTGGTTCATATGGAGGAAAATCTGGAACTGTGATCACTTTGTTTGCCACAAGCTTTTTGAAGACTGATTCAAGTGGTTCTCCCAATGGGGTGTACTTCCTTCGTGATCTGGAAGTTGTTTGAGTATATACTTGATTGTTTGTAGAACTTGATCCAGAAAAGATAAACTTTGGTCTCACTATATTGGCATCAACCACGCCATCATTAACTGTATTCTTGTTCTTGTTCCAAAATTTTGGTTTGTCCTTTCCTTTAAAGTCATCTTTGTTTTCTTTAAATATCTTGATAACTCCTTGTTCAATTAAGACCTTTTCTGTTGCTAGGCCTTTTTCAATAACATCCTTGAATGTAGACAAACAAGCTTTTCTGAGATCATAGCCAATAGCCTTGTTAACATTTTGTGTGAACATTTCCACCATTTGTTTCTGCGGGATTTCGCAAGAGCATCTGCTAGCTAAGTTTCTCCATCTTTGTAAAAATGTTGCAAAAGATTCTCCTTCCTTTTGTTTAGTATTACACAAGGTAGTAACTGAGACATCTGTTTCTATGTTGTAGGAGAAATGCTGAATGAATGCCTCTGCCAAGTCACCCCATGACTTAATACCGGGAGGTAATTGAGAAAACCATTCCATAGCTTGATCGCCTAAGCTTTGTGGAAACAACCTCATCAAGTATGTTTCTTCTGCCGCTACCTCAATGCAGGCTGTGAAGAATCGTCTTATGTGTGCCTTGGGGTCTCCTCTCCCTCTATATTTGTCAAATTTTAGCGTCACAAAGTGTGCAGGAAATGGGGGCATTGGAATGCTCTTATCTAAGGGATAAGGACATATATCTCTCATAGTGTATGTTGGTTTTGATGTACTCATGTCCTCCATCTTCTTTTGTAGATCTCTAATTTGTTGTTCCAAATTATTCTTGGGAGGAGATTGATTTCTTGTAGCATACCCCATGTTTGAAACACCCATTTGAGGAGGAGCTTGTTGCATGTATGGATGATACTGATCGTAGACATGTCCATATGGAGGTCTATATTGTTGCGGCATATATGGAGCACTTGGCATAACTTCATGTTGAGGGACCCCATATCTGTTTTGTGCATATATACCATACTCAATAGGCATTTCATTTTCCATTGTGTTGCCCCCAATTTTGACATGAGGTCTCCTTGTGTCAAAATTTTGAGGATGTCTTTGAGTATCCACTTGTTTTGATTGATCCATACCTTGAGCATGTAATTGTGCATATTTGTCTGCATAAGGCCTCCATGATGGTCTTTGAGTGTAAGTATCATACGTTTGAGCTTGTGTATGTGGGATTGCTGGTTTTTGAAGCAAAACTGATGGTGACTCAGGCATCATATTATTCGGTCCTCTATTTCCTCCACTATTTGGTCTCCTTTGATCCATGTTGGGTTGAGTTTGTTGTGAGGGTCGACTTTCCATAAGTTGAGATAAGTCAAAATCATGCGGTATTTTAGCTCCACTTTGTGCCATCATGTGTAAAAAGTACCAACGATCTCTCCTCATTATCTCTTCAACCAATCTATTGAAATGAGGATTCATTATGGATTCTTCTATGTCTGCTGATAGTATTGAAGAGTTGTCAACATTGTCATTGTGTGTAGCATTGTTGTTTATAGTATTTGCGCTTTCCACATTTGGATTGTTTCTATAAACATTCATGTCTGGTAATGTAGTGTGCTCAGGATTGTAGAATAAATCATTGTCATACTCATAAGAACTCATGTTTGCGGACTCTTGAGCTTCTTTAGCTATTCTCCTAGATTTTTGAAGGCGGGTTTCAACCATGAACTAGGTGTTTGACCAAGATGTGAGAGACTAGATGAAAAGTGAAAAGAGTATGGAAGACCAAGAGTTGTATGGAATGTAAATGAATCTTGAGGTGTACTTGCAATGTCCAAAGTGTAAGACCAAGTATGTAAGTAGTAGAGTAGGTGTGACTTCCAAAGAGAGGATCGTTTCTCTTGATGAGGTAAGCTGACCTTGACTCTAAGTAAGACCAAATGAGACCCAAAGGTAAGAAACTTTGATGAGGGACCACTTAGCAAAGTGTAGTTGTATGTAGTGTGTTGAAAGAGTATAGTGAGGACAAGCAAGTGACCTTTTTGACTCAAGTTTTTAGACAAGTATGAATGTAAAATGAGATGTAAAGCAATGATGGACTGTATGAGACCTTAGGACAGGTTGAATGCTAGATGAAACCTGAAGAGACAACCTAGGAAGCTCAAGTATTCCGAAACTGATTTTCTTTGTTTGTTGGACTGTTAAAGTTTTCAATTCCTGACACAGACGCCTCTGTATGCTTTACAGACGCGATTTTTTTAATTTTTTTCCAAATTTTTTTTTAATTTTTTTTTTTTTGAAAAAAAATTTCAAAATTCATACAATAATAGCAAAATTGGCGAAAAAAAATTTCTCACCAAAATAGGCCGACTTTATAACCAAAATTCATGGAAATGGCCTTCTGGACGCAATGGCGGGGTCGGATCTGGTCTAGGACGCCTCCAAAAGATGTTGCTCCTCAGATCTGCCTCTTGACGTCGCAATAATGCCTCTTCAAGATGAATCAATGAAGCCCCAATGGCTCTGATACCATGTGAGATTTTGCCAAAATCAAGAACTCAATGAAATGTACAAAATAGAGACACAATATAGGACAAGAATAAGCTATATTCTCATCAATAAAAAATGATCAATAATATCCAATCACATACAATGTAGATGAGCCTGCTTATATAGGCAAGGCTAGGGATATGTGAGCACACAAACATGACATGTGGCTCAATAAGAAACAAGGGTAGGTAGGAAATAGGTGTGGGTAGGTAGGAGAAATAATATAATAGTCCACATGAGGTGGATCACCCATTGAATGTGGAGTGTAACAACAAGATCAACACCATAAAAGGTGGAATTTCTCCTACACACACTATCCCAATGTGGCACAAACACCCAAGTGTCTCATACCCAAACTACTATGAAATGCATTTCCTAAGTAAACTTAAGTAAGTGTAATAATATCCAAGATGAATAATTATTTACCCCAGCACAATCAACTTCACATTCTTCTAGGCATCTATAATCGCTCCTGGATCACCACACTTTGAATTTTGTAACTCATCACGTGTTTGTCACTTCATACTATGCATTTGATCATTCCCAAGATAAACGGTTATCTTTACGCGCCAAAACCGTCTAGAAACTCATCACGTGCAACATGCTTGTGTGGCATCTTCATCACTGATCAACATCTGATCATAAACCATCACAACTGATCTCCAAGCTTCATTGGTTAGGGTTTTGCTTCTCAACTGGTTAGGGTTACCGGTTGATCTTCACTGCTTCATTACCGGTTGCATTTACTATTGGTTGCTATACTACTTTATTACCGGTTGCTATTGACATCAATGACAATACTTCCAATCTTCATGCAATGCCAACATCCTCATCACATGACTCGAGACATCAAAAGTAACATGACCTAAGTAAGCTTAAGCCCTAGAGTACTAATTACTCTAGCATTGTTAATATTATATAATTTTCTCTTATCACTAATGTGGAAAGCTAGTGATAAGAGTTATGTTTCTATTTTTCTCAACCATCATAAGAGAATTTACATCATTTTATTTAAACACACATTGACAATTATATATTGTGTGATTAGGACACTTTTGGCTCTCATATATATGTATTTGTTTCTAAAGGTTAATGATTTATAGTTAGTTTGTACTTGGTTTGATACCTTTAGTGAATTGTATTTGGTGAAATTTTATTTAACACAATTTATTTATTGATGTAGTGGTTATGAGTCTAGTTCTCTATGTCAAGTTGTAATTGACAAATTGGGTGTGCCATTTGTATCATAGAGCTAATCCTTGTATTATGGCTTGATAAAAAATTGAAGGCATTTGTAGTGTTACTACACTTCCTAAAGTTCAGTAAGATTGGTTGTAATTGGTTCTATTGTTTTTTGTGTGTTCTTATTAACAATAGACTGGGATTTCATTATGAAAACTCATTCTAGGAAATTTAGTACACTAACACTTCTACATGTACCACCACATTATCCTAAATTTTCAAATGAAAGTGTAATATACTTCCACTAATAAGTTTGTATGAATGGCACTAATTGAATGTAAAAAAAAAATAGTTTTCATAATTTCAAGAGTCGTTGCTAACGACTAAGATGTAGGTTGGAAGTTGTGATATCTAGACAGGTGTTGTACCCATTTCAAAATATTTTTTACGTCAATTTTCAATCTAATTAAGTTATTTGTTTCCTAAATAGTTGTTATGGAATCAATGTCTCCCATTTTCAAGGATGTCAATGCTTTGTAGGCATCGCTTGTACTGTCATTACATAGCCAACAAAAGGTACTTTCTAATGCATCAAATAAGGCATATATCAAAGTTGGGATGCAAGAAAGTCAAAATTTGTCTAGGCCATGGCAAAGTGGTGAGGATGACTCAAGAGAACTATTTGTTTTGCCAAATTTGATGAAATTACTAAGTACTGAAATTGACTAAGACAACTCAAACAAATCACTTTTTCCAAATTTGCCAAACTGACTAACTATTAAAAGTTCTAGAGATGACTCAAGCAAGTCATTTTTTCCAAATTTGTTAAAATTGACTAAAGCAAGGAAAAGTGGCAAAGTGTCCAAAAACACATGCTTTTCAAGAATCAAAAACTAAGTGGTCATAAACCTTTAGGCACATGCATTTGTTTGGCAAGCCACCTCCAAAAGTGTGTTGCATTAATTTGATTGAGTAGAAGTGGTAAAATCTACCAAAATAGGTTTTTTCTAGCCATAACCTAATTTCAAGTGGCATGATTGCTTGAGACATCTACTTGGCATTGGCTTGCCACCTCCAAAAGTATGCCTCCTTAAAGTAATTAAGTTAAAAGTGGCAAGTGTATCTCAAGTATGTACTTTGTTAATTATAACCCATTCTCAAGTGGCAAGCACCCCTTGGTGCTCATTTTCTAGATTAGATGCAAATTTTCAATCATCAACTTCTAGTTTGCCACATAGTCATTTCAACAGGAAAACAATAATGCAAGAGTCCTTGAACCTAGGGTTTAAATGTCAATTTCTAATCCTCAAAGATGATTCGCAATAATTGGTAAATATATTCAAGGTACATTGAGTTTGTTGTGACATACATCTCCATAATTTGAGACAATTTGGTAGGGTTTAAATTAGTCTTCTTCAACATTTTTTCATCCAAATTGCAAAAATAGAAATTAGTTCAAACGCTTGTAAGGTTTACATCATGCCCCAAACTTAAGACACTAATAGACAACAAAAAAAACATGCAATTTTAATCTACACACACAAGGTATTGTGATGCAATGTAATGGCATACAAGCCAAACAACCACCAATACACCAAGAAAGTTGACAAAAGAAAAAGACTTACAAAAACATGATGCAAAGTCAACATAACAAACTCGAAACACAAGTCCTCATAGAAATGCAAAGCTTCCAAGCAATTTTGCAACCATTATAAAACTTTGGAGCTCCCACATAAATTTGTAGCTCCCACAAATTGCATGTAGACCTTGGATCCCCACAACTTCAAAACTAGTGAATGATCAAAGTTCCCATGCAAGAATACAACCCTTGCAAACTACATATGAACCTCCAATCCCCACAAACAAGATCCATAAGAAACTTTGGAGCTTGTATGCAAATTTATAATTTCTAAAACCTAACACTTGTGGAACATTAGGACTCATGCAAAGCAACTCATGAAATTGCATGCCAACCCCCAATCTCTAATTGAAGTTCTAATGCAACTTTTCACATTTGCAAATTGTCTCCTAAGTTTCATCTTACGATTGCTATAAACTACAAGGCTGCCTCTAAATCTTGCACCCTTCAAACTTGGAACTTCAAAGTTTTGATGCAAGTATGCACACTAGAAAACTTCCTACATACCTCTAATCCTTGCAAGCCTATATTTGTGGGACTTTAGAGTTATAGAAAAAGTTTATCCAACTACTATTGATCTCACAAACGTACAACTTTGGACTTGTCAAACTAGGACTTCTAAGGCAAGTTTGCAAACTTGCACATATGAAAACTACTTCCACAATTTTGGATTCTAACTACTACCCATGGAACTTCAAGGTTCATGAACAATTTTACCCTTGCTAAAATACAAGTCCAAAAGAGAAAATGAAAGGACATAACTTTTTGGTTTACATGATGTACCAAAATAGCCTAGGCCAACACTTAATCACGTGTAGGCTATTCATTGGCCAAATGAGAAATCCCCAAGAACACAAAAACTAAACAAACACAAGTCAAATCTCATATACCTACATGGGCCTACACATGCTAAGAGAGTGAAAAGTAATGGAAAGAAAACAATTACTTATAACAACAACATTTGAACCTTGAATTACAACATACATTCATAACCAAAAAAAATGAATCACAACTAAGTTAATTACATGTTCATTTCCACAAGGGATATAAATTATACGCTCTAATCATGTTTCTACCACCTAGATAAACGTGACAAAATTATACAAAATGTCGTACACATTCAACCCCAACATCAAAACATGCCAAACATAAGTAAAAAAATACCTCACCACTTATGTGGGCAAATTATTTTCCAACTTATACGAGTTTCAAAACAAAAATTACAACTTCCAAATGAAGACTGCACCATCCCAAATTATATATTTCATTAAATTTCCTAAACATGAAACGCTACACAACTAGAGGTTGAAATTCCTTGTGTACACTCTCTTGAGCATCTCTAAGAGATCTACAAGTCAGTAACCATAATTTAACACCACGCAATAATGTGGAACCCTTAGGCCCACATCTTTGAACTAGAAGGCAACTAATGGGTAGTCAAAAAGGTGGTTGAACACATACCAACCACATTTAGCACAAAGTTCTCCAAGAAAGCATAGATAATTAATCAACAATCACTAAACAATGTATGCATATGCCAATTACATCAATGCATAAAGATTTCCAAGAAAGGCATCCATAAGTGATCTATAATCACCAAACAATTTATACAAATGCCAATCACATCAATACATAGAGTTTTCCAAGCAAGGCTTATATAAGTTATTCCCAATCACCAAACATTGTATACACATGCCAAACACATTGATACATAAATTCTTCAAAGCAATGCATATATTAGGAATTCACAATTGCCGATCGATGCATACACGAAGTACCAAATGAGTACACATGAGGATTTTACTAACATCATCAATGCATGTGCATAGGATATCAACATGTCACACAAGGATGCATCCACATACGAGATTGGAAAAACAACACCAATCAAGCACATACTAAGAGATAACATTTCAAAACATAAGCACATAGTTACACATACCCAAACTACATGGCATGGAAAACAAGATTCAAAATAGCAAATATAAGCCCAAATGATTTGCCATTCCATTTCCATAATAAAATTTTATTCCCACAAAATACAAATTACAAATTGCTTTGGAATTTAAATATTTATTTTTCAACTCTTTTTCCATATAAACAAATTTCACAACTTTTTTTAAAGATGGCACTCAGCCACATGATTCAAGACATTTTTGAACTCGAAATCACGTTTGCATTTCTTTTTCACTTTATTCCCAATTATTTTTCTTTACAAATAAAATCCTTTCAATTTCCAAAGTGAACTTTATGCAATATTTCCTCATAAATAGAACGACTAAAATCATCAAATAGAAATTACCAATGTCCTAATGCACTTTTTTTCGTAATATAATTATTTCAATGAAGACAAATATAGGAAGACATTATATTACACAATAATAATTCAATTTTCTAATTAGTAGTATTTTTCGTTTTCCCACACAACAATTTGCAAGCACTCACAAGCATTACAAATATGATTAAATGTGATTAAGCATAGGAGTTGAACGGCCTATACAAGCACATCATATGAATTTCTACATGACTTAAGAATTCAAAATTGATGAAATTGGATTTAAACTCACAAGACCACAAGTGTTATCTCATAATTCAAGTTCGAGGGAGATAAATAAAAGCAAAACATTTTTACCCAAATCAATTCTATTCAATTTATCACTATTGGGGTAAACTATGTTAACACACTTAATGAAAACGTCAAGCATATATGCACAACCAAGATAGTCAAATCACAGTATATAGCAACCAATACAATAATATCCAACAAACAATATCAACATCTATGTCTTAAAATACCATGATTTAGATATAAAGAAGCATACTAATCATCACAATGATAAACTAAATCATTTTAACATAATCCCATAAATTAGAAAAAACTGAAGCTAAAACACTACAAAGCTCAAATATATAAATTCACACATGAATTTATATTATTACCAATACAAAACAAAACATCATTAGTAAGTACAATATCATTAACAAAGCTCAATCGAGTAATAAATGAAACACAAGCTCTTGGGGTCTTACATCACCAAGACAAGGTGAGAGGTAGCAAAGGTGGACATTATAGTTCCAATCATACAAATTGCAAATGTCTTCAACGTGTCAGGTGTTTGCTATCATAAAATTCACACCACAATAGTTATTAGCTAGTCCTCTAAGGCTTGACACCTTGGGTTTTCAACAAATATCCTTTCACACAATGTGTTAATATTTTAGTTAATTTTGCAAGGTTTGAAGATCCATTCCTCAACAATTTGCTTCTTGGATGCCTAGAGTTTCATTAATTGCTTTTACAAAGTTGTCAAAGGCTTTATATCAATGCCATAGGCATAAATGTTGCTTGCAACCTCACATATGTTGTAGAATTTTAAAGGGTTTCATCAAATTTGTGAGTCTTTGTTCATTTACAACATAATTACATCATTCAAAACAACATAGAGAAGTATCTTTCCATCAACAATATTCATCTACAACAATAGCTCTATCAAATTTTGGTCATACACAATCGTTGTTGGTTCAATTTCTAGTTGAATTTAAAGCAAAATTTCATGCAAATTTCAATAATTTTTCCAAAGTTTGAAGACTATAGTCTATTTCCTTGATCACAAATTTTTGCATACTTTATAATCATATAAGCATCACTGACCAAGGATTTCATGACTAAGGGATCCAATCATTAATCTGCTAATATTGTAAAAGTTGAATTAAGTTATGTTTTCAATCAAAAAAGGCTATGCTTTTCCTTCTTGTGCTAACGTTTTGTAACATTAAAAATATAAAATTGGTATAAGGTAACAAGAGTTTGCAAAGAAAACACAAAGTAATTATTTCCTTAGATCTTTCTTCAAAACACTTCAAGGTCATCATGTGGAGTTTGCCATCAAGAGAAAGATGAATTGACCAAGGTTTTCATGACTAATATTGTAAAAGTTGAATTAAGTTATGTTTTCAACCAAAAAAAGCTATGTTTTTCCTTCTTGTGCTAAAGTTTTGTAACATCAAAAAAAAAAATTGGCATAAGGTAACAAGAGTTTGAAAAGCAAACACAAAGAAATTATTTCCTTAAATCTTTCTTCAAAACACTTCAAGGTCATCATGTGGAGTTTGCCATCAAAAGAAAGATGAATTGTCAAGGTTTTAAGTTTCTTCAAAAGATCTATTATGCCAAGTGAAGATTGCATCAAAATCACTAAGATTTCAAGTTAGCTATTTCGAGTTAATATTCTTTATAAAGATGTCCTATTTTTGGGCAAATAGTGGAGAGCTTATTTTAGGTTGTTTTAGAATGATTCTATCTAAAGCATTGTTTAGAATGTTTTTATGGTTTAAAATGCTTTGTTTTCAATTTTTCATTTATTTGTACAATTTTGTTTTAAAGACGATATTTTTAGAAATTAACTATTAATGTATTAAATATCAAATTTTAGCTTTTATAAAGCTTTAAATAAGTTCTTTAAGCATGGTTTCTTAATGTTAGTAGATGTAATGTTTATGCTGACAAAATAGCATTCAAATGTGGAATTTGATTTTTAGTGTATGTGTAATTAGCATATTATGATTGGATTGATGAGATTCAAAGCGAATAATAGTGTTAGGATTTGTATTTGAATTATTGTTCATCTTAAGTTGTGCATTTGTATACAAATTATCCAATCCCTAAAATCTTGAGTTGTTTGCAACAAAAGTAATTCATCTAACCAATTTTTCAGTATGCAACCTTACTATTTAATTTTTTTTACAGTGGAAAAGTATTTGTTGTGTCTTTATTAACCGTTGTCTCATTTAATTTCAAAGTCTCTAAATATAAAATATTGCCTATGTGAAGAGAGTTGATGTCAATTTTGTGCTCACACTTGCGCCAAAACAAAGGGTGGAATTCATGTACTACTTTCGCAAAACCCCAATAAATTATTGTGCATAGTGCTAGTAATTATAGATGTTTTGATTAAGTAAAAACAAGTTTTTGAAAGGAACCCGAACCTTTTACATAACAGGAAATAGATACAGCATTAAAGCATAATAAAACCGTGCATGATCACCTTAACAAAAAACAGTTCCCAACCCAACCAAAAAGGGAACTCAAAACACATAGAGCCACAAAAAGACAGCAAAAGGAAAGCGAAAGGACAACACAAAGACAAAGACAGAGACCGAGACAGCTAAATATTTTTCATGATATCTTCTACATGAACCACCATCTGCTTCATGTTGTCCGCAGAGGTCTTCAAATCATCCATCTCGCGTCCCTTGATATCACCCTAATTCCTGGTGTTGGCCCTAGTTCTCTTCTCATGACCTTTTTTCTCCATCTAGTCCTTGTCGCCCTCTTTATCTTTGATGTTATCAAATCTGTTAATCAAAATATTCATGTTGTCCACAGAGGCCTTAAGAATCTGGAAATTTTGTTCAGCAATCCTCTTCACAGTTAATTCCATCTTGTCGATTCTATTGACCAGGTTTTTCATGGTAGTTTCCAGCCCATTCGCCTCTTTATTCCCTTCATTTCCTTAACCTTCTTTTCAGAATCAAGAATTTTACCCACCATAGCTTCAATAGCTTCAGCATTGTTGATCGCAACCACTAATTCTTTAACATTTTCAGAAAGAGGCTTCTCGCCTATCGTTGCATTTTTTATAACATTAATATAATTCTTCAGGTTGCTGATATCTTTCACAATTTTAATAATAGTATCATAAAATCCCTTAATACTATCATTATCCCCATGACAGTCACTAGGATTTCCCCTTTGATTCACTTGTCCCTGATTCTGCAATCCTTGAGTACTCATATCCTCACCACAACCCACATCCAGAGTCTCCTCCTCCTCCTTACCCTTCACATTGTCATTTTTTTGCTCCTCTGCATCCTCATCTGAAACTATCAAAACATGTTTTTTAGTCTTGTTAGCTCCCTTGTTGGTATTCTTGTTCCTCTGGGTTTGTTTACCGGTTCCCTTTCCTTCCTTACTTTTGATGAATTTTTCCTCAAAGGACTCGTCCTCGGAATCCGAGAAATTAGAATCAACCACAATCCTCTTTATTTTCCCCTTATTCCTCCCCTTTTTGCTAAGATCCTCCAATTCTCCTTCAGTTTCCGAATCAAAGTTGAAACCACTATCCTCACTTTCCGTGTCATCATCCCTAGTATTTTTACCTCTAATTGTTTTCTCTATGGTTTTCCCTTCCAGCAATTTGTAAACTAAAACCATAAGTCCCTGATGAAGAGCATGATCCCCCTGAGTGTCTTTCTGCATTTCTTTGATGGTGCGATCCATGGAACAAGCTAAATAATAGGGTAGGCTTACCTTTTCACCATGGCGGAAGTGGTTGAGTAGCACGAAATGGTGCACGTATGCCCTCGTAAATCTTCCATCCAATGTAATGTAGGTTATGGTAGCAAACAACACGAACCTCCATGGCCTACAGATGCGCTTGGGGGAGTGGTAGGAGTTATCCACTTTCACCATTTTCTTCTTTTCACCATCCGTGATAGGAAATCTATCTGCTGCCTTATCAGAGACACTACGATCTCTATAGAACTTAATGCCCTCTTTCACCATCCCCGTAGCTTCTACAATGATGTCTTCATCCACCATCATCATCTGGGTGCCCACCAGAACTTTGCCATTCTTCCAATTCTTTATAAAATATTTGGTAATTGTTGGGTCTTTACCACAGAGCTTCTGGATGAAAACACTTAAGCCCCCCTCTTGCAGAATCTCCCAAACCTCTTTGTTCTTCTTCCAATCCGAACATGAGGTTGGTTCAAATCTCTTTTTGTTCCCTCCCATTTTTCCTTCAAAATCACTAGAATTCCTAATCTTTACTGTGATATTTCTTCTCTGGTTTCTTTTCTTGCTCTGAAAAACAACCCAGAATTTGTGCCCTATTAATATGATAAGACTATTAAATAAATTCTCATCACCGTCACTGTGAACCTTCATCAAAAAAGGGGGAAAAGCATTAGGAATTATGATTGATGATGCCACGTTGCCTCATCTAGATACGGTCCAGTTTGAACAAGGATTTTGTCTCGCACGCAAGTTTACTCTCTCCATTAATAGTAATGATTTTCTCTGATCGGCAAGCCAGGTTGGCTGCCCAGTCAGCACACGAGTTAGCTTCCCAGTAAACATGTGTGAAAACACACATATCGAAGGTTTCACTTATTTTCTCCGTTGCTTTAATAGCATTGTTTATAGACCATGAGGGAGGGAACACCCTATTCAAACAGTTTATGATATTCAAAGAGTCACCTTTACACCATACTCTGGTACAATTGGCTTCCTTTGCAAGCACCATCCCATGATAAGCCGTCATGGCTTCAGCAACATGATTAGTTTGACTGCCAATAGGAATACATTTAATGGTTTTGCATTTTCCCCATTCATCCCTTAAAACCACACCACACCCCGCATTGCCAAGGTTACCCTTTGAAGCGCCATCAAAGTTGATTTTCATCCAGCCCTGTAGAGGACTTTCCCATTTCACACCTTCTCTAGGATTAGCCTAAAAGATGTCTCTTCCCTTTAATCTCCAATTCTTGAAGATAATATGATCATCCTAATCTTTGGGGTTGGCTATTCCACCCATGATGTTGATATTCTCCACTGCATTTCGTTTGATTTTTTCAAAAATTATTTGAGCCTTAGATGCCTTCTCTCTGAACACTCTTTCATTTCTCTCTTTCCATATTCCCCAGCAAATATGAGGTAAAACCAATCTCCATAACAAAATTATAGACTTATTCCTTGAGGGATGATGCCAAGAATTAAAAACCTCTTGGACAAATTCCGAAAAGACCTAACTAATATTGAAGTAGTCCAAACATCTAGCCCAGATATCAGCAGAGAAGGGACAGTGGATGAACAAGTGGTTGATGGTTTCCTCATTCTGCATGCAAAGAAGACAAACACTAGGCATACAAAATCCTCTAATTTTGAGGTTATCAATAGTCAAAATTTTATTTTGAAGGACACTCTAGAAAAAAATATTTTGGGAATTAGGCCTTTCACCCAAGCCTTAGCCCAACAAGGACTCTCCAAGTTAGAAAACTGCTGATTATAGAGAGAGGCTACAGAGAATTTACCATTTGCAGTGAGTTTCCAAATTAGCTGATCATCATCATCCACCACCACCATCGAATTCATAAGTTTGTTCAGATTACCAAGGGAGGGATCAACTAGGGACAATTCCTTCCACTGTCCATCATTCCAATAGTCACCTACCATAGTGCCATATTTTTCCTTACACTTATTCTGAAATTTTCCCCAATCAGGACTATCACTCAACGGGGAGTCAAGCAACCAAGAATCTTCCCAGAATTTAATGGAATTATCTTTCCCCACCTTCTATTTCACACCTTTGGCAATTAGATCTCTAGTTCTAGTAACATTTTTTCAGATATTAGAGACAATCGAGATGTCTTCCGCATTGAGGGAACTTTGAAGGGTAGGATATTGTCTTTTGTACTTGTTGTCCCATATCATTTTCCATTATCCATGAGTGTTACAACCTCTCCATATCTGCTTAGCCATAAGAAACTCATTCATGTCTCTGATTCTTCTAGGCCAAGACCTCCCTTTCTTATAGGTTTACAAACCTTATCCCACACAATCAGATTCATTCTCTTCTTCTCCTCAACCCCTGTCCACATAAAATTTCTTTGAATTTTTTCAATGGCCTCTGCAAACTTGGCTGGAATTCTAAAAAGGCTCATGGCATAAAGAGGAATACTCTGAAGAGTAGATTTCAGAAGCTAGACCTTACCAGCTTGGCTGAGCAGAGAGCCTTTCCATCCAGCTAAGTTCCTATGAAATTTATCCACAAGAGCTCCCCAAAAAGTATCAGGAGGGATTTGACATAAAGGAAGCCCAAGATAGGAAGCGGGAAGATTCCCCAATTGACATCCCAAAATGTTACTAATTTTTATCTGTCTTCTTTCCGAAGTATTGATGAAATAGACAAAACTTTTAGACCAATTTAGTAATTATAGATGTTATCAATAGTCTACTATTTGGATTACTTTAGTGTACAAATGACTTCCTCTCATAGTTCAAAGAGAAGTTTTACCTTACGTACCATTTTGATTTTTCTTGCAAAAGAAAAACTAAAACACTAAAACTTTTTGGCACCATGGAGCACAAAATAAAAAAAAACTAATATCATAGTGGGAAAGTTAGTCATACCATCTCCATATTAGAATTGTTTTATTATAGCTAATAAGATCTACACTAGATGAAGATGGAGAGCAAATCTTATTGTCTTGTTTTTAAACCCTTAATCATTATCCTCCAAGTGAAGGTTCGTATTCAACAGTTGTACTAGAATTTATTGAGTTTTTCTATGTTACAAAAGGAGCCACTCCAAATAATGGGTTATTGAACAACAACTACAACAATTATACTCTTTTGCCTCCATTGCCTTGAGGAAACAACAAGGGTCCCTTGACACTTGCAATGTGTCATGATTTTCCATATGGCCCAAGCAAAAAAATTGCCAAAGTTTCATAATAATGGAAACTAACATCCAAATGATCATATTTCAATCTTCATTACATGTGGTATTATAGGAGTGTATCTCAAAGATGTTATACTATTTGTTGAAACATTGATGGAAGTTGCAACCAAAATATTCCATCATCTTGTTCTAAGTTCACTCACTAGCTATGACATCATGCACCAAAAGTTTAATCTAATTTTCTTAAATGCAAAATTATTGGTTTCTAATTTTAGCCAATGCTAGAGCACTTGTTGTATATAAACTAGTTGTTTATTTGATTTCAAGTCCTTGAAAAGAACATATTGTTTATTAAGGGAGAACTGATTTCAATAGTATTCTGATACTATTGGGTATTTTGACCCCCATTACAAACAATCGATATCATATTACAATAAAGAAATCTAAGACTAAGTGTTTAGAAAATTATCAACAACACTTGCAAAATGTATCTAACATGTACAAAAGTAAATGGAACACTACACATCCACAAAATTATATGACTCAAAGATTTACATGGGAAATCATTTATAGAGAAAACCCACTACCAAAAGACCTTGTTGTATTGAATCATTAATTCTAAATAATATAACTATGAAGATTTAGGACATTTTTCCAAACTTGATTTTGTACCCACTAGTCGGGTGTACTTACTAATCTGCTAACCTACATTCCAAACCTCCACAAAATAGTTTCAAGATACTTCCTATGATTTAATCATAATTTATTGCTAGTCCTATCTCTATATACCTCTAACCAAATATGCATCTAGCAACACCTAAGCCTTTCATATCAAATTTACTAGACAATTGAATTTTAAGTGCCTATATTAATGTCTTATTGTCTAGAATTATTAGCATACCATCAACATATAGAATAATAATCTAAATGCGACCATTTACCTTCTTGAAGTAGATGTAATGATCAACAACACATGTCAACTTGTGGTTCCACATACGTGGGACTACCTTAATCTAAGAGATTTAAGGCAAGAGATTATTTTTCATGTTCAGTTTACTGAGGTAAGTACGACTATGCAAATTGGTCTTTTGTACTTGGTGTAAAGAAAACTTTTTGTGCCTACCTGTGGATTTTCTTCAATTTTTACTACTCTTCAATGATTGTGTCATTAAGAGCCTTAGCTCATTCACAAGAAAAAATCGCAATTTGTAAATGATATTGAAATCATGCATAATCGTGCCATTTTTTTCTCTAAGGTGTTGTTAATTTGATGGTATGAGATTTGTGCAAATTTTTAATGGCAAAAAAAAAATCTATTGTTCAGTGATTCACCTTCTAGTTTAGTCTTTCATAGTAAGCAAACTGTAAGGACCTCCATAATTTCAAACAACGTAATTCACATAAATCATAGAAAAAATAATAAAATAAAGCATTAAATATTTCACGTCCAAATATATAGAATTGGAGACTTAAAATTACATTTAAACATATAGATTTAATACACAACCTATACCAAGACTGAACATAAGGAAGCATGTTCCTTTACAATAGATCACAGGGTCAATTATAATATACATAAAGAGCAAATCATGAAGACCATCTTGACAAGAGCTCCCGCCACCTATCTAACATGGCAAGAACATTGTCAGAGCACATATCCACCCTACCACAGAGTATTTACACCTCCCCGGAATCCTTCATGATATGAAAGATACCCGACCCAGCATGAGGTAGACTAACAATGTGAATCTAACAAGAGTGATAGAATTTGGTGTAATATAACATATCTACATTTAATGCTAATGTAATGCTATAATGAAGACACAAGATGCATTAACATACATAAATAGGAACAAGAAAATGGAGCGGAATGGAGCGGAGCGAAAAGGAGCAGGAATCCCAAATTTCAAATTGGGAAATGGCGAAATTTCTGGGAACGGCGGATTTCCTGGAAACTGTTGTTCCCCTGGGATCGAATCTGGCACGCATGCAGGAGGTCAGACATCTCAAGGGTCAGAAGAGGACAAGGAAACAGCAAAACCGGGAGAAGATAAAGATTCAATCCTCAGGGACCCACACGACAGAGGAAAATGGAAAAAATGGTCCTCGCTCTTTGGAGTGAAGCCACTGGTTAAATCTGGGCTTCCGAAAGTTACGAACATCTCAGACCCCGTCTCTGGTCTGGTTGCTATTTCCGTTCCGGACAAAGTGGTCGATATGACTGTACCTGGCCTATCGATGACCTTAGTGGGATGATTCTCTGGCTTGAGGCCCAACATTGATGATGTTAGAAATTTCATAAGGAGAAAATGGATGGTAAAAGGACAAGTGGAAGTGGCGGCACTGCCTAGAGGGTTTTTTACCTTCGCCTTCAACTCCAAAGAAGACATGAACAAAGCTCTCTGTGAAGGCCCCTAGATGTTCGGCAAGTCTTCCCTGGCTCTCCAGAAATGGGCCCCGAATCTCGTCCTGGATGAATCCTTCTTCGTTTCTGCGCCTGTATGGACACGCCTCCCGGGTCTCTCGCTTGAATAATGGAACGAGGAAGTTTTCAAGGGCATTGCGAAATCCTTTGGAGAACTCTTATCGATTGACTTGATAACGACAGTTAAATCAAGGTTAGTCTTTGCTCGCATTTGCGTAAACGTTAACCAAACGAGAGATATGCCTCAATCCATAGATATCATATCTAAACTAGGAAAATGGTCCCAAGCTATTGAATATGAATCTCTACCTTTTGCCTATTTCCACTGGAAAAAATCGGGGCATTGAGCAAAATCTTGTTCGCTCAAGAAAGGCAAGGAACCTAAGTCAGATAGTATCCCTAAGAACAAAAAGATCTGGCAAATGACAAACAAAAAAGTAAATTCATCAATATCCGAGAGCAATCAAAAAAAGGATGCAACGGAACATATGAATGAAGTCAAGAGGACTGGGAGTAGTAGCAATGACAAACAAGATTGTGTTTGCTCCAATGACCTTCCAGAGAGATCCAAAGAAGCAGAGCCAAGTACTGAGTTGATCAACAAAAGAAGCCCAGTAGCCCAGGAGAATGAAACTGTAAACCAGGAGAAGGATGAATCCATTCCGGACCAGAAGGACGGATTAGCTAGCCAGGAGAAGGAAGATCCATCTCCGCCTCTTCTCTCCCTAAATCGGCTGACTCAAACTTTAATGACTTTAATGAAGCCCAAGACCCTTCTGATTCTGAGCCCTTATTGCTCTTAACTAATGGAAGCCCCAAGCCACTCCAATGTAAAACCCCTCCCCAAAGAGTAATTTTGTTGGATGAAACCCTCCGGATTTCTGGGTCGAGAGAAGGAAAATTGAACAAGGAGGATCTCAAGGAAGGAATCTCAACTAGAAGCAAGATTAAAAAAAAGGCAGATGTTGGAAACCAAAATAAAAAGTAGGGAAGGCCATCCCTAAAATATCAAAGGGAATAAGAAAGCTGGAAGAACCGTGCTGATGGAGTGCTCCATCGAGTCAGCCCTATCCCCAATTAAAATATGAGGATTATATCCTGGAATATCAAAGGGCTAAACGCCCCCCATAAGCAGGATGTGTTACGAAATGTCATCAGAGATCATAAACCAAATGTGGTCCTTGTTCAGGAAACCAAGATGTCTAAAGAAAAAGTTGAAAGGATCAGAATTTTCAAAGAAAACGGAGTCATAGGAACTAACTTGGAGGGTGCCTCTGGAGGAACTGCGATCTTTTGGAACAAAAATACTATAACAGGAAAGGAAATCATCTCTGCCTTTAATAGGAACTCAGTTTTGCTTGAGCATATTAAGGACAACTTTGTTTGGGTGTTATCTAACGTCTATGCTCCTAACTCCAAATCTGGGAGAGCTAAATTCTGGAAAAGCCTGGCGGCTGACAGACTCCAGTTTGCTGATCAAAGCTGGATTATCATGGGAGACTTCAATACCCCACTCAGAGACGAAGATAAGATGGGAGGAATCCCCCTACATCTCAATGGAAAACAAGACCTTATGGATTTCATTAATGATCAAGCTCTCATTGATGTTGATCTCCAGGGCATCAATTACACCTGGACTAATAGAAGAACCGGAGCTGATTTGATTCAAGTCAGGCTTGACAGATCCTTAATTTCTCCTGACTGGCTTTCTAAGTATAGTTGTTCCCTTGGTTCTGTTATCAAAATCGGTTCAAATCATTTCCCTATCTCTTTTTTTGCCAACTCTTTTTCGGCTAAGAGAAATATCCCTTTCAGATTTGAAAAAGCTTGGCTCTCCCACCCTTCTCTAGAAGCCTGCATTACTGAATGGTGGAACTCTGAAGTGGAGGGTAAGGCTCTCTTCAGAATTGCTAAAAAGCTCAACATCATAAAAGCCAAAATCAAAATCTGGAACAAGGAGATCTTTGGGGACATATTCAAGAACAAAACTCAAGTTAAAGCCGACCTAAAGCTTGTTCAGGATAGAATCCAAGAGATGGGGTTGTCCGAAGATCTCAGAATGGCTGAAAATGATCTGCTTACTAAATACCACTCCATCATTTCTAATGAAGAGACTTTCTGGAGACAAAGATCTAGAGCTCTGTTCCTGAAGGAAGGCGATAAAAACACTCGCTTCTTTCACTTAACTGCCCTTAAGCACCGGGCAGCTAATAGAATATCCAGACTTACTTGCAATAAAGGAGTCCTAATTGAGGATTGCGATATCAGAAAGGAAGCTCTCGAGCATTTCAGCACCTTGTTGGGTGAAGTGGACAACCTGGATCACACTAAGAAAAACACTCTTTTACAAGCCATTCCTTCTATCCTATCGGAAGCTGACAATCGCCTCTTATCCCGTATTCCTTCTAATCATGAAATCAGAAAGGCGGTGTTTTCCTTTCAGGGTGATAAATCCCCTGGCCCAGACGGCTTTCCCATGTTTTTCTTCCAAAAATTCTGGCACATAGTGGAGGGGGACATTTGCAATGGTGTTAAGGAATTCTTTGGCTCTAGAAGACTTCTTAAAGAACTGAATGCCACTTTCATAGTTCTTATCCCAAAGATACCCGGAGCTGATTCACTCAACAAGTTTAGACCCATCAGCTTATGCAACTCTGTTTACAAGATCCTTTCCAAAGTTTTGACTTCCAGGTTGCTTGATGTTCTCCCAAGGATTATCTTTGTCCAACAAAATGGCTTTGTCCCCGGAAGACAGATATTGGACTCCATCATCTCTATTCACGAAAATATCCACTCCCTGAAAGTGGCGAGCAAACAGAGATTCTTCCTTAAGTTAGACATGGCAAAAGCTTTTGATAGAGTAAACTGGCAGTTTCTCCTCAGGATTATGGAATCGTTTGGTTTTGGTGACAAAGTTATTCAACTCTGTTCTCAACTCATGGGAACCTCCTCCTTTGTTGTTATTGTCAATGGCTCCCCGTCTAATTTCTTCAAAAGCTCCAGAGGTCTCAAACAGGGAGACCCCATCTCCCCCATCCTGTTTACTATTCTTGCCGAATGCCTGGGCAGATTCATCCTTAAAAATGTGGAAGAAGGCAATCTTAAGGGTCTGAAACCTTCTTCCTCCAATGTCTTTTGCTCTCATGAACAATTTGTTGATGACTCTATCACCATGGGGGAAGCCACCATCTTGGAAGCCAAAAACATGAAAATAATTCTGAATACCTATGAATCAGCCTCTGGTCAAAAAATCAACTGGGATAAAAGCTCTATGTTCTTCATTAACACCCCAGCCCAAAGGCAATTAGGATTGGCAGGATTCTTGGTTGTAACATTTCTAAGTTTCCTTCTACCTATTTGGGGCTTCCTCTCTGTCTCAAGCCTGAGGATTCATTCTGGAATAAGTTAATTGACAGACTCAACCTGAAACTCGCTGGCTGGAAAGGGGTTGTCCTTAGTCAGGCTGGTAAAGTTACTCTGCTCAAAGCCACTCTCCAAAATCTTCCTGTGTATGCTCTTAGCTTGTTCAAAATCCCCTCTAAGTTTGCAGAAGCTATTCAAAGAATCCAAAAAAAGTTCCTTTGGTCGGGAGTGGAAGCTAAAAACATAATCCCCCTTATAGCCTGGAATAACATTTGTACCCCTAAGGCCTTGGGTGGGCTGGGCTTAAAAAGTATTAGCTCCATGAATAAAGCCTTATTAGCCAAACAAATCTGGAGACTCAAAGGGGAGGAAAGAGAATGGAACTCTATCTGGAAAAACAAATACCTCCATATGCAACCCTCTGAGGAAGAATTCTTTGACAATTCTTTCTCTGTTGATGGCTCTGCCATTTGGAATGCAGTGCAATCTGCTAAAGGCTGGGCAGCTGCTGGCAGAACCTGGAACCTTGGGAATGGGAGGAAAATTAGATTTTGGGAAGATAGATGGATCCTGGATAAACCTCTGGAAGAAATCCCTATCATCAAAAATTGGAAAGACAGCTTCAAATGCAGGTATGGTGATATGGTTAGAGATTACTGGAATAACGGGAACTGGATTGACTTTAGCCAGCAGAGTCCGGATCTCAAGTTCCTTCAGATTGCTCTTTCTGCTAAAATCCCTACAGACAACAAAGAGGACATTCTAATATGGGAAAACTATGGATGGGAAATACTATGTTTCCTCTATTGTAGCTATTCATAATGTCTCGGAGGAAGCCACCCCCATCTGGGCCAAAGTTTGGAATAAGAATTTAGTTCCCAAAATCAATATCTTCTTTTGGATTTTCATCCAAAATAAAATTTTAACCCTGGATAATCTTCATAAAAGAGGCATCATTTTTCCTAACATGTGTACTCTTTGTTGCAGGGAAGAAGAGACAGCTTGCCATATTCTCAATCAGTGCTCTTTTAGCCATGACATATGGAAAATCATCCTGACCAGGTGGAGCCTGAGCTGGGTCTTCCCGAATTCTCTCGGTGATACTTGGCTTCAATGGCATTGTCCCAACTCTAATCCTAAAATTGTGGAGATATGGAGACTTACTTTGCCAATTGTCATCTGGGATATTTGGAAAGAGTGAAACAACAGGATTTTCAGAGATAAAAAGGCTACTCCCGAAGTGGTTGCTGACAAGATCTATAGGAGTATTTTCGAATGCCTCTATGGTACTAATCAGGGAACTGCTGCAAAAGAGGATTTCAAAGACAGATGGAACCTTTCCACCACCACTACTAGCAAGGAGAAAGGCAGAGAAGGTCTTGTATGGTGTTTCCCCCCACAGGGATGGATTAAGGCCAACTTCGATGGGGCCTCTAAAGGAAATCCGGGTAAAGCTAGATATGGGGGCATAATCAGGAATTTTGCTAGAAGTTGCCTTAAGGCGGTGGCTGGTCCTCTGAGAAATCAAACTAGCCATTTTGTTGAAGCCTCTGTTGCCCTGCATACTTTAATTATAGCCAAAAATCTCAATTATGATAAAATTTGGCTTGAGAGGGATTCACTTAATATCATTAAGTGCTTAAAAGGGGAATCGAAGCCTTCTTGGTCCATTGAGAATATCATCATGAAAGCTAGAGAGATTATCGCCAGTTTCAAAGAAATTATTATTCGACATGCCTACAAAGAGCAAAACAGTGTTGCTAACTGTTTAGCGAATGAAGGAGTTAATTCTGACATTCAAATGATTTGGCACGAGGATGACCTCAATTCAAACATTAAAGAGATCCTCAGAAAGGACCGTTATACGGGGAGAGAAGGACAATTAAATCATGACAAGTAAAAAGCACCACTCGTGCCTTGCTGAAAAGGCCATCATTACCTTGTACCGCGGCAGATCTCCCACTATTTCCAAAAACTTGTCGGATGCTTTGTGGGTTATTAAGGGCGACAATTTGAGTTGCAAAGGGAAAGAAATTCTAAATTTGCAGAGAAACATAGTCTACATCCTGCATCCGAAAATGGGAGGAGATCTTAGACGCGAAGAACCTGACAACACATCGACCTGGAAAGCTATGCCTAAAGTCTGGGCAAAGTTGGAGAAGGGCCATCTCACCAACTTCATGGAAAAGCTTCAGGACTACGACAAAGGTAGGGTCAACCTCGTTGTTTCCAAGATTTCTGAAAACTGGTCTAATGGTTCTTTTAAACTTTACGGAGTTAAATTCAAATTGGATGTTGGGCTTATTTCTACTGTAACTGGTATGCCCCACTCCGAGCTCAACTTCTTTCGAGACCTCAAGGTCTCCAACAATGTTGTTTCCCTGTTCCCGCACAAAGAGAAAGAGCAGGCTAAAATCGACAAGGCTACTAGGGGCTACTATGATGCTACAAACATCAAGAAGTTATGGGGCTAGGTCCTAAACGCAATCATGGAGTATATTACGGTTGAAGGCCACTACTCCAGGGCCCACACTTACCACTTCATGCTCTTGAACCATTTCAGACACGACAAAAAAGTGTCTTTGCCCTACTACCTTTTTCGATCCCTCTCTAGGTCCCTGAACAAGCACATGACGAACCCTTCTAGCCCGATTCTCCATTGTGGGCCCCTACTGCTCATCTATGAGCATTGCAAAACCCTCGCTCTGCAGGAAAATAAGCGGATTTCCGCCTCCCCTGGTAAAAGGAGGATGGAAGAGGGAGACACTAGCAAAGAGAAGGCGTCATCCAGCAAGAAAAGGAAAAGCTCCCCCGGGCTGGAAACTGAGGACATTGTCAAGGAAAGCAATGGTATGGAGACAGATGACTCTAACGGAGAAGACAGCTGGAAGGAAGAGGAACTGGGCAACGAGGAAGAAAGCGGAGATTTCGAGCTTGGTCAAGAAAGCCCTATTCCAAGTGATCACCCTGGTGAGGACAATAGCAATCTAATGGAGGAGACGGCACCCAAGGATAATGAGGAAACCGAAGTTAATTCTGAGAAGGAAACAAACAAATGCTCCGAGAAGAACCTAGCTGAGGAAGGGGATAGCAAGGATAAGGATAGTGCTGGCGAGGGGCTTATCCTGGATAATCTCAAGAAGCTCTTGGAGGCCAGAATGAATTTCAATAGACAGACTTACGAAACTCTGAAAAACCTGGAGAAGCATGGGATAAACTTGAACAAAAAGAAGGAGGATGAAAACAGAGAGCATGCTAACTGGAAGCAGGAAATGGAGAACAAGGTAAAATCGTTGGAAGAGGGAAAAGAAGCGATGAAAAATCTGATGGGAATTATCCCAAGCATCCTCTCCGTTGTCACCAAAAACCTGGAAGACATTGCTAAGGTCTTTGACCATTCTCCTAAACCGGTTGTAGACCTTGACCTGGAGGAGGAGACCAACCAGACTGGAAGTGCTGGCGATGCTACCCCGGCAAGCGGAACAACTAAGAGAACCAGGGCCAGTATCAAGAAAGTTGTGGCTGTTGTGGCCAAGGACCCTCCCAACCTCAAAGACAACATCAAAGAGCTGCAAGAAATAAGCAGCACCCTGGCTAAAGCCCTGGATAAAATCTTATTCCTGGACGGCCTGCTAGCTTTCAGGGGCTTTTGTTGGCTTTTCTCGGTTTTCTGCTGGTTTTTTTCCTTTTGTCCTGTTTCTCTCTGTTTCTCGTAGCTTTGTTGTTTTAAGCTTGTAAAGGGTTTCGGGGTCCCTTCAAAACCTGCTTTTTCATTAATCAAAAACATACATAAATAAATAGAAGCATCACCCTTTCTAAATCAGACATTAATTCATCTAATTGAGTTTCTTTCCATTCACAAGTATTTCATTAACATAACACAATTTCAACCTCATACATAAAGAAAACAGAAGAATGCCTCCACGCATACATAAGCATATTAAATCTTCTTGGGTAATAAGAGCATATAGGAGAACATATGGGCATACCAATGCATTGGCCTATGCCTAAACACGTATCACCTATCAAAATTGAATACACCTTCATATATAGTTAATTTATAATGATATACATGTGACAACATTTAAGAGTCTCTTATAAGGTGATGATAACTCACATCTTATCAATACTTAAGTAGATTTGTATATAATGATCCATTAATGGTCTCTACTCTTGAAGTCATTAAACCCTTCAAATAAATTACAAGATTATTTAACAAAAGATAATCCTCTAGGTCATGACCTTATTTTATGATATTCATAAAGACGAGCCGCTACCATATGTCTAAGATGATAAGTCTTCTATAATTCCTTAAGGAGGTAGTATAGATTATAATAACTTCAAAATAAAGAATCTTCAACCCAAACTTGACTCTATTTCTATATCTAAATCACTATATCAATCCTATTCTAGTTTCTTTTATCCTCTCTACAATTTAATAAGATAAAACTCTCATGATTTTTCATTAATAACAAGTCAACATTATATCATTGCTATATTCTTATCAGTTGATAACATAGAATATTCAAATATTGATATCATATATCATAAATTATTGTTCTCTGTAATCAAATAACCTTCTAAAATTATTACCATTGCCTCAAATATAAAATATAATCAAGATCTAAGTTTTCAACGAATAACCTATGTAATATGGAACAATAATGAAAGTCTATAGCATTCCTATTCTAGAAACCAACCCCCAAGGTTTAGACTTGAGGCAATATTTATTTCCTATCATTAACCCTTGTCCACATTAAGAGCTATATCATTAACAAGCTTGGATAGTGATATTCATCATAATAATTTATCTAAACTCATTTACGATGGCATTCATAACTCAAAAGTTATTGTGTAAATAAGAAGAAAATCTACCCTTAAAGTAGGGTACTATCGGTAAACATTTCAACACGTTTACGAATATTCTAATGGAAGCAAGTTATGGTTTCCAATGTATGAACTATCATAATCCACCCCTGCATTTATTTTAATCTCTTTACCTAAACCTAAACATTCCATGGTTTTAATACACAAAGGAAGACTTTATTGTATATTTCTTGGTTGAGAAATGCCTTCCAACTAAAGATGCATGCAAATGCTAAGGCATAGATGGGGTTTGTGAATTGTTGATGATATGGTTCCACT